>NC_057795.1:566442767-566632197 GCF_018294505.1 Triticum aestivum
CAAGCAGCTCCTGTGCCCCACACCCCTATGATAGACACCGATGCGCCGCTTCCCTGGGGAATAGGCGGACTAGGTGCTCCGCGCGCCTAAGCGGGTGCTGCTTCTTTTAATTGCGGTTCGACTGACCCTGAATTGAAATCCAGGCGGGCTACTGACCTCTGGCAAAGGTGAAATAGTAAAAGGGAGGAAACCTTGTGCATTTAGTATCACGAAGAAGATGCAGTAAGAAGCGCTCAACTAGTTTCTTTCATGGGATGAATACGGTGTGAGCGGAGACGTATGATTTGCACGAATAAGGGAAGAGGAGTACCTCTTTCTGCTGGCAGTGCTGTGTCCTCCTTTTGTTTTTCCGACGATCTTGTTGTTCGCCGGAAACCAGAAGTTGTGGAGGACGGTGCAGCCTTGGACGAACCCGTGGCCAAGTTGTTGAGTGTGGTGCGGTGGCCGTCTGTCGGCGGCAGGGAAGCAGATCCGAGGCGGCGAACGACGATGTAGCGGGAACAGCTCCGGTGCGGTGGACGGTTGCGATAGTGGAGCCGCAGAAGTGAGGCGCAGGACGGCGTGGTCGGAGTGGTTCTGGTACGGTGCACGTCGGTGTCGGCGTCGTGGAGGCAGCTCTGCCTTGGCTTCAGCTGCTAAGTCCTTCAGGGTGTTGCAGTTTCGTTTGCGTTGGACGACGACGTCGGGGTACCGGCTCCGGCGTGATGGAGGAGGGCGGCGGTGGATTGGCCGCTATGGGGTGGAGGACGGAGGAGGTTGGGGTTTCGCGGCTGGTGGAGAGGGTGTTTTCGCGCCCACGGAGTATGAATGGGGAAACGGGGGGAGGCGGGGAACTAAGGGGGAACAATGTTTTGGTTTGAGACGCGCTTTTTTGAAATTTGGGGAAAGTTACAAACTTTGCCCCCATCGAAAATTTCTGACATATTGCGGGTTGGGGGTAGGACAGTCATGTCAGGTGTCCCAAATGTGGGCGGCATAGATTTCGGCCGAGCGCATGGGTGTTTAGGCGCCCATGATGTATGAATGCTTCTCGGAGGCGGTTGAGATTGGCATCTTGGTGAAGTTACAAACCTACCCCGGTTTAGACCTTTGGACATCGGGCCGATAGGCTACGCGGGCCAAAGTCAGGACAGTAATTTCCTACCACCAAAACATTAGTCTCGCGCGGTTTCGGGTGACCAGAGGCCTATTTGGCGCTTTGTTCAATATTTGGGAGCAGAAGCATTAACGTTTTCGGTTCTCTTGAATTGAACTCTCAGGATTTGTCAAACTTCACAAATCTTTACTCTTGAAAATCCTAAAGCTACGATTATTTTGGGATGGAGGGGGTACATTTTAATATACATTGTACACGAGTATATATTAAAAAATATGCAACTTACCTCAGTTCATGCATGGTTCCAGGTATAATCTCCATGGTTGCAAAAAAAAAGTTAGATATGTGTATGAATATATATACCATGTTCAAACTCACAACAAAGATTGATGCCCCCTTTTACATCTGATTTACAAATGCCATTATCTCGGGTTCAAATAGATGAATGCACTTTCTATGAATTCGAATCTTCGAAACCCCCTTTATGTTGAATTCGACATGTATTTTATTTCATAGCTAGCAATTTGGAATGTATCCATGCAAGTGACAAATGTATAAAATGCTTCACACTAACAACATGGAGTGCACTAATTAATGTTTATATATGAATTGCAAAAGCATCCATTGCCTGTATTTCAAACCGCTCTCACTCTATGGATCGATAATATTAAATAAACACATGCACATGCTAGAATTCAATGGAGTATGGGTGTCTGATAGACCGATTTTCGTCCATACGCAATTTTGCAAAATTCATGATCTCATCCAAAAATAATAATGCCATTTATATTTTAATTTAATGCATAGAACCGCCTTTTACACGTAGATATCTCTCTATCTAACGCATAAGTGCACACACTTTATATGCATCGGCATTTCTCTTTCACACATGCTCACAATCTCTCTCAGGGTGTCGGGGTGTCTCACGCACATGCTCTCTCTGTTTCTCTATCTCTCTTTCCGACTACTATGTACCACTCTTTTCACTAATCTTAGTTGGAAAAAACTATTTCTCTCACATGCATATATACACATGCACGGTCTCTACTAGCCCTCTATACGCACATATGTGCCTACGTGTCTCCCGCACGCACATTATCTTTAGGCCTCTCTTGCACACATTGCCCCCCCCCGACACACCTCTCTAATAGTAGTTGGCAGATATGATTTCATCATATCATTCGGTAGAATATCCCTGGCTGTTAGGCTGGATGGTAATACGAGGCAAAGTTTTACCCTAGTTCAAATCGGACCCTTGCAGTTGAAGAAAGAGCCTACTCCTAGTACTGTATATTAGTGTTAGGGTGCGTACAAAGTACACGTGAATACCAGGCATTGTGCGTGTGTGTATACTATCGACGAACTAGCCCCAAGCTTGTATAACATACTAAGGGCCTAGGGTTACAAATCATATATAGTCGGCTTATCACCAGTGGGGATAGAGTCCTCCGCGACTCTGGTAGCTTCGTGTTGTACGCCGAGTCCTCCACATGGGTCTCCGTATACCACGTCTCGGTCCAACCTATATGTGGCGCAGGATGGAACCGACCCATGAGTCTTCATGTTGACCCAACACAACTAGAAATGATGTGCCCACCACACCACACACGCAATCGGCCACTAAGAAAATAAGCATATACAATAGTACAACGGTATCTAGCTCACGATACATCTCCATATTTTGTTGATGACACTGACGGACTTTGCATTTGATGCGTGCTCCGTATTTTGATGACGACACTTACGGTCATTGTATTTGAAGCGAAAGCACGATATGGTCACTGGACTTCAGAATAAGCTCATCACGGTCACCACATGCATTTTGTCGTGCTAACCAACATGTGGTTGGATGGTTAGAGGACAGTGGTTTCTCGAGCCCACCAAGCTTAAAGTCCCGATGCTCGCATTTATCTTGTGTTAATTTCAGTATTTTCCGGCGATGTACGTTCAGTGGGAGGAGACGTTCCACTCGACTACGAGGAACCTATGGTGACTTCGTAAAATCTCAAGATCATATATGCTGGCCCACTCTCTCGAAGGTGCGGCGGCGGACCGGCGGTGGGGAGTGGTTTCGGGGAGGGCGGGTCGGCCGCGGGCGGCGGGGGCGGGCGGTTCGGCCGATGGTGGCTGGCGGCTCGGGGGGAGGGGGTGGAGTTTGATGATAAACTGGAGGCCCTTGATTTCGTATCCAACGGCTGGAAACTCTAATGACCAGAGATGGAAAAGTCAGTCGACTGACGTGTAGCCTCACCCCGCACGTACACATGCACGCACGCAAGACACGCACGCATGTAGGCATGCAACACTGAAACGTACACATAACATACACATGCACGCATACTGGCGTGCAATACTGACACGTACACATGCACTCACGAACACACGCACGTACGCACCCATGCATGCAACACTGAAACACACCCTTGCACGTACGCACCCATGCATGCAACACTGAAACGCACCCTTGCACGCACGCAACACTCGCACGCCTGCATGCACATGGCACACGACGCAAGACACACACTTAACTACATGAAAAAGATGACGTCACACTCAATGAACAATCATCGGTTTAGGAAATGCCCGCTTCTGACCGCCCTAGCCCACCAAAGGTTCCTCTGTTGTGCGCTGCCTGCGTTGGGTCACTGACATGCAGGCCATGCACCCAAAGAGCCCACACGTCAGTGGAAGAACGGCGTGGTGTCCTAGGTCAGAGTCGAGGGCGCCACTCGCGGCATGCCCGGCTGAACACACCTCCGTGCCGCATTCAAACGCCTCCATGAAACCCGCCCGTGTGGAAGCCGAGAAACCCACTCTGGACACACGTCCGTTCATGACTGGGCCGGCGTTAAACGCAACACCGGCCGAGCTCCTCCCGCCCGCCGTCTATTTAATCTTCTATTTAAACAAGGCCAAACGCCGGCCAAGAATCGCACACCTCCGCCGCTCCCCTATCTCCTCCACCATTTTGTCCACTCTTACAATGGCTTACGAAGAGTAGTTATTCCGCATCCAAGCCGGCTGGGTAGCCCGCTGGATACGAGCTATGCAGCTCGCTGATCCACCTCCCTCCCCTCGCCCGACGGAGCCAGTTGCCGCCCCAAGCCGGCGCGTGGTTCAGCAACTCGCCGCTCCAGGCCAACTCAACGATGAGTGGCGCACGGGCGTCGTTGCTGTTGTCCATTCCGCCGCCTCGTACCACGTCTCCAATGCCGGCGGCCGCGCCATGCAAGCAGCGACAGAAGCCGGGTGCACAGAGAGCGACGAGTCGATGGCCAGCGCCTCCGCGTCCGCCACCATCATCGAGGAGAAGTAGAACACGGGAGGCCGCCGCCGCTTGGGTCCCATGAAGGCCACCGTGGAGGCGATGCCGGCGTACACAGCAGGTGTCTTGCCGGATCCATTTGTTGTGAGGACCTTCATCGACCCCGCATGGGCTCCACGGAAGAGGTCAATGTTAGGATGAACTCGAGTCGGTGCCGGCCATGGCGAAGTAGTGGCCGGTGATGAACTCGAATCGGTGCCGACCACCATCATCTTCGGCACCAGCCAATGATATCAGTTGGGCAGTGGGAAGCGAGCCGTCCTTTGCACTGAAGCATATACCACCGGGGCTCCCGGCAGTCCGGTGATCGTGCTGCCGGACATGAAGAACACAAATCAATCGGCGGGCGACCATTTAGGCCATGTATTATATACCTGTGCTGTCCAGAACTAGCACCGTGTTGTTCATTTGAATGTAATTAAATCCGTCATGTTTGTGTGAAAATCCGGTATTTTATATGATTTCCGTCGTTGTTTATATGAAATACTCTGGTGGTTGCGTGAATGAGTATCAGTTTGTCTACGTATTTGCGTGAATTTCGTCCGGTTGGTTGAGTTTCTGTCATAATGTGTGCGACTACGGTTGGATGGCGTAATTTGCGGGTCACCGGTCGGTCTGCGGGCGGCTCGGGCGGCGTTGTGGGACAAAAAAACACAGCTCGTGCGAGCTCGTCTCCAACGTGCGCGCTGGAGGATGCATGACATCATGAGCACCCGAGCCGTTCCTCGTTCATCGGTGGCAAAGGCACCGGTGGACAAAAGGGTCGCCAATATTTTGGCTACCCCGGGCAAGATCCAAACAGCCCCTCCCAACAGATTCAAATCCCTCGTTCACCATGGAATTTTGCCATGTGTTGTTTTCATGGACTAGGAAGATGCCCGTGCATTGCAAGGAACATCAAGATGCATTTTTTACAAACTCCCGCATGCATGCAAGGGATAATTAATGTCCTCCTTTGCTAGTACCACGAGGCAAACACCATTAATATTGCATCGATTAGTGTTAGTGTCCTTGTATATCTGCAAATTGTAATTTTGATAGTGGCCCCTTGTATATAAAAATGGAGGGAGAAATATGAGAGATAAGGTGAGGAGGAGTGGGGCGTGGTGCCGTGGTGCCGTGGTTGTGACTGGTGGTCGGACTGGGTGGAGGCATGGGGATGGACGGCGCATTATGTCTAGGTTTGTATCTCTCACACACACACCCACGTAGGTGGGGGACGTGCATGAAGAGAAGAGGTGCACACACGGCGCACGTACTCCCGTCTCTTTCCCAACCACACCCGCGCGGGTACATGGTGGAGCTCATTTCTGTATGAAAAAGGCAGCCCACGTGGTAATTTGGCACGTGCACTGGTTGTCCACTTGGTGGAGGGAGGATCGTCTACCACGGGTGAACAAACAAATTGCAACTTGACGCGTTATGTTAAATTAAAAAAAGAGGCAAACCATGTGGGGCCTACCTTAGAGGCAAGGCTCTATACACTGGAGTACTTTTGATGTGTCCCGTCAACTCGCAGAATGAGGAGAATCTTGCTTAGTACGCCGTCTCCCCCGCCCACGGGCGCGGTGGCTCGCAGGATGAGGTGAAGCTGGAGTACTACTATACGCCTTTAAGCCCGCTCCCTCGCCCACGCGCGCAGTGGCTCGCAGCACAAGGAGAAAATTTTACTACTCCCTCCGTTTACTCCTCGTCCCTACTACGCACTTTGGTTAGTACTCCCTCTATTTACTTACAAAAGGCCACTATAAAAAAATACATTTTGCATCTATATAAGGCCACTAATAGTAAGCGAGACAAAAGTTACTACTCCCTCCTTTCAAGTTTATGGCTCAATTTCAAAATCTCTCCAACTAAGGTAGACGGTGAGTGGTCGAATTAATTTCGTAGTTTGCATAGTATGCTCGTTTTTCTCAATAAGTTATGTTTACCGAGGCATTAATTAGAACGAATGCATAAATGACCACTAAATTTCCATGAACTTGTAGATGCATTGGTTAGTTTACTCTTGACACTACTTGCGTCGGGTGATCTAACGCACCTCGAAATCCAACATGTAATGGTACTACTACTAGTATAGTACTAGAATTGAGACTTATCAAATGGAAAAACGAATGTTTTTTAGATGAGCCCTATAAATCCTAATGGGTACGTACCCCGTAAAAACAGATTTTTCCAAAACTAAGTCGCTCCCTTTCATGAATTCTATAGTATACTCCTCCGTCGACGCTCCCTTTCATGAATTTTGTACTTCCTGTCGCCGACATGTGGGACATATAGCAACCGCGTCGACGTGTCAAGCACCAAATAATAGTGCAGAACAGCAGGGGGGACGCACCCCACTCGTACCGGCCCAGTGTTAGTAATGAGCAATGAGACGTCAAATCACAATGTCGCACCTTCCCAGACGGATGAAGCAACCATTATTTCACACTTCGGTTCGACATCATCTCAAACCACGTACTAGTATTGCTTCTACCTCAAGAGGGACACGCGCATCGCCTTGGTACATCATGACACGTGGACCGCATGATAGGCCATGCTCCCCCGTTGATCGTTGGGTAAAATCACCTCATTTTTACTATACTTCCTCCGGATCGGTTTACTACATGGCATGCACGTCGTTCTAGGTTGAGAATTTAACTGGCTATATATATATATGTGATGAACAGCACGCTAGCCTTTTAAAAAATGTATACTTTTGTACAGTAGTACTCCACTATCGATGGATTGACTGTTTTGTCCTCGAGGAAGTTCTTAAAATCTTGGCACTCAACGTCGGCATGGTATTTGTGGTAGATCAAGCAAACGTTATGTACGCAAACCTGGATCACGGCGGGCTTCTTCCTCTCTTCGTCCTTTAGATCCTTCTCTCGTCCCACGACTGTGGTGTACTCAACATCTAGCCCAGCGACCCACTCATCATGTGAGTTTTCGAACATGCATCTGAAGCGAAAAAGGCATCCTTTCAACGTCGCGGAAGTACGGGTGTAGATGATGTCGAACTCATTGCCGGTGATGGTTCTAACCTTGTACTCACCGCCGATCAGGGAGATTTGGGACGCCATGGATTTGGTAGGAGGGTTAGGATTAGTGGAACTGCCGTAATCTGAATGGAAGGGACGACTAGGAGCGAACCGCCGTAGTATTAAAGGACGTGCGGGAAAGAGTAGGAGCGAACTGCCAGCGTGCGAACAGCAGGGTAGTGGCTTTCCATTCTCCCATGATACGGGCTTCCGAGAGCCCTTGGATCTGAGATCGAACAGTTGCATGGCGTGATTATAGACCTATGGGTGAATATCCTATCTTGGAGGGTTATTCTTAAAATTTTCAGTAACTTAGCATGCGACTGTTTGATCTCAGATCCAAGGGCTGCCAGCAGCCCGTATCATGGTCGTGCCTACCACGACCGTCGCGTCGCTCGCGTGGTCGCGCCCTTGGAGATTTAACATGGTGCGTTAGGCTATCTGATGTTGGCATGTCATACATAGTCATCACTTAGTCACTCATACTACAACAAGGTTGGCTATAAGTGTATTTTTTTTACTCCTCTCTATCTCTTTCTTCATACTCCCTCTATCCCATAATATAAGAACATTTTTGACACTAGCTAGTGTAGTGTCAAAAACGTTCTTATATAATGGGACACAGGGAGTACTAGTATTTATTGCATTTGCCAAGGAGTGACCTCTTCCAATGAAATGGTGTTGCTAAGTTTGCTTCATTTAATTAGCTATAGACTCAAAATTGTCTTTTCACCTAGGTACACGCGCTTAGCACCGTTTCTTCCTTGGGTCACCAAACTAGTCTCTCTCTTCTTGATTAACTTGCCACATCAGACTTTATGCCTATGTGGCAAGCTTAAGCACCTGTAGGAGCAAGGAAGTACAATAGTGCGCTTTACATGGCATTTTTGCATATGTGGAGGAAAGAGAGGCAAGGAAAAAGTGGAGAAGTGGGCTCTCATGCAAGAGCCAGCCTCTACTACTACATGGTGGAGCATTGGGAGAGGCACCTGTATGGAGGTGGTCAGGAATCGGGAGACTCACGCCGGTCGTAGCGCCGCAGTTAAAATGATAATGGCAAGTCAAATCACGGGGCCCCACCTGTCCAGCAGTAACTCGCTGTCAAATCACACAGCCCTACGTTTGCAGCAGCCTACTCCCTCGTCTTCTCGCGTCTCTGTCGAACCGACTAGGCGGAACTGTCCCGCCGCCTACCGGGCAGGAAAAGCCCCGCCCTCGACTTTTAAATACAACTACTCCCTCCGTCGGATGCGTTTGGTTGAAGGTATCGTATGAATGGATTGGGACCATTCAATTTTTTTGGGATTGAACCATTCAATTCATGTGTTTGGCTGAATATAAGAGATGAGCTAATTATTTAAGACGGGACCACCAGTCATGCTCACATAGTCATGCATGCAAAGGGTGGCCATTTGATTCGACCGATTTGGTTGGGTGGAATGGTTCAGCATCTTCAAGGCATATTCTCTTTTTTTGACTCGAACCATTCATGTGCTTTATAACCAAACATGTCTATTTTCTGAACGATCCCAACCCATTCATGACCACCCTTGCAACCAAACGCACGTCATCTTACGAAAACCAAATAATCCCACAATACTAAGGCGCGGTGCATTAACTTCTACCTCGTTTCTTGTTTCTTCACATATCAACCAATAAGAATCCAATGATATACTTTTTGTGACATAGTAACTCATATTTAGTTAGTCAAATGGATGACCTAGAACTACGTGCAGGCCCTATAAACCGAGACGCCTACAAATAAAAAACCGAGACGGAGAGGGTAGTTCAGCACGTATCTTTTTAGATCAATATAGTCGGGATTCACCAAGGAGCAAAACCAAGTGGTAGGCTGCTCCTGTCGTGTTGGCGTAGCAACTCAAGCAGGGTCAGTCCGCACACGAAATGGCGACACACTTAACAGGACCCCTTTGGCAGACATGTGGCTCATCCACCGTCTTGTTCCACGTGCGATGCACCAAATTACAGTTCGGAGCAGCGGTTGGAATTGGAGGCACCCCGGTCGTAGCGCCGCAGTAGTAGAAAATGAGCGATGAGGGGTCAAATCACAAAGCCCCACCTTTCCCGCATTAAGCTGGACGGACGAAGCAACCATCATTTCACTCTAGCGCGCAAGAGCATAAAGAAAAGAGAAAACAATGATGCGTGCGGCAGCTACCTAGGGCACCCTAGGGTAGGGGTCTCCACTACAGATCCTTTTTTTGAAAGCGCCTCCACTACAAATCGGCTTCTCCCTCGTCCTCTTGAAGAAAACCGATGATGAGTGCGGCGGTAGGGTTTGTAGGAGTACTACGGCGTGCGGGGCCACGTCGTAGTAAACGGGTTCGAGTCGACGCCTTAAATATGTGTGGGCCGCTTGGTTTTACGGGAACGAGGCAGCATTTTGGGTTCGGGGACCAGTGGAGATATAGCACGTACAAAAAATTGTGGACGTAGGTTCGACCGAAAGGCAATGATGCATGGGCCCTGCATTTTGATATACCCGGGGCCGCGTGAAATTTGCTACTCTACTCAAAACTAGTAAGGTACACATGTATTGAACGCATGAGATTTCGAAACCAAATTATGAATAAATACACACTATAGCATGTAAAGCTTTGAGTCATATATGCATGATGTAGATGTTCGTTTAGTTCTTATAGTTCATCTCATTCAAAATCAATTAGTTTTATAAAAATGTTAAGATTCATGGGGTTGTGCATTGTAAATCATAAAGTAAAAAACAAATAATGGCAATTCATTTAGAAAAAAATAATCAATTATGATACAGAAGATTCTAGAACAAAGGAGAAGTGCTTGTGTTTTGAGGTTTGTGCATTATGCTTAAGTTCAACCATGGAGTCTTCTAAATTGTACATGTGGCAGATCTGGTGGAATGTTGATGATATCCAACGGCCAGTAGTGCTCGGATTTGCCCATCTCTGCACTGTCGGGTTAGCTTCATCCAGCGACCATCTTTCAAAGTTATTGGCACACTATATAGTTCTTGTGCCATAGTTGCATGTTTTGGAAAAAAGCTACTAGTGGGTTGTACTATCTATTTAGGAATAGAAGATGCATACGTGGAAGTTGTAGGGAAAGAGATGACATGGAGCATCTCAATTCCTATGAGTAGGGATTGGAAAAGAGATGTCATTTGGTTCACATCATAGGAACTTTTCTATTGAATCTAGAGATGACATGTATCTCAATTCCTATGAGGAGGGATTAGTAAAGAGATGTAATTTGGTTCATATCATAGGAACTTTTCTATTGAATATACGCTAATGTTTATTTTCCTTTGAAATTAAGGGAGTATAGGAATCCATTCATATGAACCAAGTGGCTCTAAAGCTATAGAAATGATATCATGTTTATTTCCTTTGAAATGTAGAGTATATGAATCTATTCCTATGAACCAATTGGCTCTAAAGGAAAAAAATCCTATAAAAATCATATCATATAGAGTTCCTATGATATTCCTCGACACTAAAGGATGGTTGAAATTGCTGCGGGTGATACGATGGTCTTTCTTTGTAGACTCCTCACCCATCTTTATAGTTACCTATCGAAGATGAATGAAATGATATATACAGGGTATTCTACATGTGCAATTTGGTACACGAAAACTCGGTAAAAGTTTGCGAGGTTCTAATTTTCAATAAAGCTATATGCACTGCATTTCGGAACGGAGGGAGCATACGGCAGTTGCTAACACTCACGTGGAAGATTTGTGTGTAGGAGGAGTGGCTGTTCTGTTAAATGACATGGCAAAACTGACACTGTCGGATGCCGATCTAACGGTTCTTACGGCGTTCGTCAGGAAAAGGCTTGTGGCGAACGTTTGTCGGATAATGATTTACGGACACATGCATTGCATTGATACGTGCCCCCCTCTCTCTCACGCACACGCACCCTCACGAGTCACGACTCTCCCGAGTCCTCTCGCAGACTCGCACGTCGCACCCATCCTCTATCTGCAGGTAGACGTCACGCACATATGTGCTCTTCACACCCTACCCTCAGAACTTCTAAAAAACAAAAGACGGCGCGCACATTTTATTTTAGCTCACACGTCACACACTTATACTATTACTCTTGCGGCGAACGTTCTTTGGGCATAGTATATATTGTACTCTCACGAAGAGAAGCGGTGCACGCACGCACTAGTTCTCTCACACCCACTCGCGGGTACACGTAGGAGCGCATTTTTTTGAAGCCGGTACAACAAAATCACTCCACTATATATAAAAGCAGGAGCCTTAGCGCTTGCTTTACTAGGGTTCCTCTCGTTCACTCTCTCATGCTCTCCAGATCTAAGCAAGACATAGGTGGCCACACTCTCTCTCTCAGCTCACGGCTGGTCACAAATCCGGCCGGACAACCTCGACCGGGGCAGGGGGTGTAGGTGCATCGTTCACGCTGTCGTCGGCGGCGAGGGAGGAGACCAACGGCTGCCCGCGCGTCCCGATCGGCGGCCGTGCCGTTCTCTCCGAGAGAGCGCCGGCTCGGGAGGGCCTCCGACCCCTTCTTCCTCCCTGCGGTATTGTGGCCAAGATGCGGCCTCCCGACGCCGTCTTTGCCACATGCCGACGACCCTCAGGTATATATTCCTTCGAAACCTGCCTTGCTCTACTGCCCCAGCTCTTCCCCCTTCGTGTGGATCCTTTTCTACTTCCGTCCGCTGTTACAAAGCCACCTAGACTTCTACTATTATTAGAAGTAAAGCTAGTTCATACAGTGAACTCAAAGCGTTGGTTCAAACAGGGAAGAAAGTGGGAAAGCTGTAGCATGAATCTAGGACTTGGTTCTAAGAGGAAACGGGGGAAAGTAGTAATATGTGTCACTGTTTAAATAACCGTATTTCGTATTTGCGCAAACAGGGATGTCTGTCTCCATATCGTTTCGGGATGTCTGTCTCCGTATCGTTTCTATCCGCGCAATCAAAAGCACACACCTCAGTTTTAGTACAACTGCGCAAAATGAGATGGCTATCCCTCGTTGCCGTCGTCTAACCTCCCGTCTTCAAGGTATCCCTACATTGGTAGTAACTAAGGTAGAATGACCAACGCAATCTAAAAGAAGCTGATTCGTACGTTTTACTTCCTGATTGCAGTGCAGGGACGAGCGAAAACAACTGCATCCTAGTCCGGAATGCACTTTCTACCAGTTCATCCATGGACCGAGGACTAGCTGGCACGGCTGCACGGCGGTTTTTTGGACAGGTGCGCGGACAAGAGGCATTGTGGTCTGCTTATTTCTGCAAATAGCGGTGCTTAAATTTAGTGGAATGCACAAGCATTTCAGCTGGTCAGTACACTGCATGGTTCAGTTCAGCATTCCAGCTGAGACCACAATTATAATTGGTTATTCTGGAATGAGAGAACCTAACCCTGGATGGTGGCAACAAGAAAAAACCAGAGTGAACTCCAGGAAATTTAAGCCTGCCGGGAGGCCCTTTGCTCAGAGAAGCCTTGCTTGTTTTTTCCTGATTTGTAAACCTTCTCACAACTTTGTCTTTTGCTGTGAACTAGTATATGTTTGTTATGTTCTATGAATCATTGAGATGTATAAAATTGCTTAACTTATGCTTTTCAAGATTTTTATGAAGACGAGTTTAATTGTGAGTGTTCCACATGAGCGCTGGACTAGCGTGTGAACGTTTGGAATTTATTACATTGTGGCCTCAATTAACTGCATGAACCACTGTAACAAGATACATAGTAGTTGCTTATATGTCAGACAGCAGATTGTTGATTGTTAGCTGGTCGATAGCCTAGTGTTGAAGCGAGCTGAGCCAATGTGCCGTGTTTTGCACAACTGCTTACAAGTGGGGTAGCACCAACAGTGTTTACAAGTACTTATGTATACGTCGGCGCACGGTTCTCGAACGAGTGCTCTATTTCATCAAAACACACACTGCTCGTATGATAAACCGTGACAACTTATGTCTTACCATGCCATATTCATGAAAAAACTAGTGAGGACGCATCTGTTTCGGCAACAATTACGATGGTTCTCACATGATTCACGGGCACACAAAAGTAGCAGCAGTTCCCATAGACGGATTCAAACAGAGCACTAGCCCCAGAGGGGTCGATAACAGGCAAGGTTCGGATAATTAGACACAATCCAAACTACTATTAAACACTAGCTGGGGCAACTATTTCATGCCTCGATCTAATTTGGGCTGGACACAAGACGGACCTTGCCATGAACATCATCGAGGACGTCCCGCAGCAGCTCAATCCTGTGAACCTTCATGAAGACAACCTTGTGGCCTTGCCACTGATAAACTTGTTTGTGGAGGCATGCCACGTCATCTTCCTGCGTAAGCTTGACAAGAACAGTATGCCTCACAAACGAAGGAGTAGCTTTGAACTTCTTGTGCTTCAGTACACCCTGGACAACACGCCTGACAACAGTGAGGCTGGAATACAACTCTTCATTGGTATAACCGCAAATGGCTTCCAGGATCCAACAGCCTAAGAACTCTGTTTTCCCAGTGCGTATATTCAGGTCGTCCGCCTCATAGCGAGTGACATGCACAACCACACAATCCTTGTCTGCATCAGGGCTCTAATTGAAACAGAAACAAATTCTGAATTACTTTTCAGTATAAGAACCACAAGTTATTTAAACCACTATGTATAGCATGGCATCGAAGCTAATAAAATTTTGCATTATTAATCACCACATACTTCCTTTTCTAAAAAAATCACCACATACTTAGATGAAAAACCACAATCGAGATCGGCAAAGAAGGAAATCACCTTGGGCAGCTCAGCGGGGGGGGGGGGACACATCCTCGAAGGGGGAAAACTGCTCCTGCAGTGCCACGGGGGCTGTAACCTCAAACGGGGCGTTGACCATCTCAGTAGTGGCCGTGAGCGTATCTGGGGTCGGCTCGGTGGTTGCCTCCATCTTCTTGGAGCTCTCTGTCTCGTGGGGATCAGCCTCCCGCGTCTGCTCCAATATCGGCAGATCTTTGCCTGGTTCTCCTTGGTCCATCATGAAACTGACGAATACTAGGAGACCACTGAAAGGAAAACACAATCGCAATGACAATGAAACAAAAAAGAGAGTGAGGATCGGTTACTGCTTTGCAAAAGTTCTTTTTTTTCTCTGAACGAAAATATACCAACATCACGGATCCGCTTACCTTCCCTTCGTTGGGAGAGAAGAACAGTGGCAGATGCGAGTGTTGCCTTTCTTGAAGACGGTGAGGGAGAAGGGGATTCAGCGAGGAGTGAAATGATGGTTGCTTCGTCCGTCAAACTTAGACTGCGGGGAGGTGGGGTTTTGTGATACGACGGCTCGTTACTGCCGCGCTACGACCGGGGTGACTCTCCGCCTGCATACTGCCTGCTAATTTGGTGGATGGCATTTGGGCCCGCGCGCTGCATGGCCCGCATGTCGGTGAACAAAAGTATAACGGCATTCAGTAGAGGGAGACGTTTCAATGACCTAGGAGGAGCCAGAAGCGGTAGAGTGTCTCCACTGTACTAGTAGTAATTGTTTTTCTGGGTAGCTGTAGAGTGTCTCCACTGTACTAGTAGTAATTGTTTCTCTGGGCCCAAGACAAAACAGCCAATCCACACTAGTAAATAGTAAAATCAATTCAAAAGGCGCTACCCACACCCAGCACACCGCCGCCCCAAAAAAACCTGGGTGCTCTTCTTCCTCCTCGCTCCCACCCACCTCACGTCAGCTCGCTCCACTCGTACCCCAAATTCCTCACCTCACTCCTACAGAAAACCCCAGCTCCCCTTCTTCCTCACTCCTACAGAAAACCCCCAGCTCCCCTTCTTCTTCGCTCGCACTACAACTAGGCTCGTCATTCGTTACTCTGCTCAAATCCGTGAGCGCGACGCGACGCCCTCGAGGAAAATGGAGTCGGCTGACCCCAGCGCCAAGAAGATGAGGCTCCCGCCAGCGGCGACGCCTGTTGTAGATCCCGCACCCGGCAGCGCGGGGAGAAGCGGCGACCCCGCCCCCACCGGATCCCAGGAACCCGTAGAATCTCGGGTGGACCGCATCAGCGATCTCCCGGACGCCGTCCTTGGGGAGATCATCTCGCTTCTCCCCACCAAGGATTGCTGCCGCACCCAAGTCCTCTCAATTCGGTGGCGCCCTCTATGGCGCGCCGTGCCCCTTAATCTCGACTGTCGTCAGCTATCTCTCTTCAATGATTTTGAAATCCCCAGAGCCATCATCTCCTCCCACCAGGGCTCCGTTCAAAGCCTCTGCATCCCGTCATGCTACCTGAGCAAGCATACCATGCCCTGCACGGTGGACGCCTGGCTGAAATCCCCTGAATTCACAGAACTACAGCTGCTTGAGTTCTACTATTCCCCTGGAAATCACATACCACATACAGAACGCCATGAACTTGTGCCCTCAGCACCGATGTCCATCTCGCGGTTTTCCTCCTCTCTCCACACCGCCACCTTTGCGCTGTGCTACCTTCCAGACAATCTGGTACTAAACCTTCGACTCCCATTTCTCAAGAAACTTTCACTTGTGCGGGTTCGTATATCGGAGGCCTCATTGCACAGCATCATCCACTCCAGTTGCCCTGCGCTGGAGTGCTTGGTGCTTGTTTTCACAGTTAGAATCGGTTGTCTCCAAATAAAGTCGCCTAACCTTGTAAGAATTGGAATTTCTTTTGACGGAAGGCAGCTCATCATCCAAGATGCCCCTTCACTTCAAAGGTTGATCCTTGATTCTAGTTATTCACCGTTGCAAATAACCGTCCTCTCTGCGCCTAAACTGGAGACCTTGGGTGTAATACATGATCTCTGTGCTCATTTCAATATGGTGTTTGGCTCCACAGTTCTTCAGGTACTTTATATTATCATCTACACTTGTAACCATATGCTGCATTTTAAATTTCTGCGCATAATTTATATATCATCTTGGAGTACACATTTTGTACTAATATTATGTTCTATGCTCAATGAAGAGTTTCTCCATGGATGGCCTATCAATGGTGCTGGATTCTGTCAAGATCTTATATATCCAAATGAATAGTTTTGATCTGAACAAGATTATTGGCTTGCTGCAATGCTTTCCATGTCTGGAGAAGTTGTATATAAAGGTGATAATTTCACGCACATTGGAAGCCCGCATATAGTGTACTAGAATTAACCGTTCAGCTGTTGCTCTTTCGACACTCTTCTTTTAGACCTTAACTGTTTTCAATTTTCATGTCTATTTAGGCAACAGGACGGGGTAAGAAAGTTATAACCAATCGGTGGATTCGTAAGCATCGGGATTTTCTCACTTCTCATGAGATTCGATTGAAGACAATAACGCTAGAACGATATGTAGCCAACCGTGCAAACACAAGATTTGTCACATTCTTCCTGCTGAATGCGAGGTTACTATTGTCCATCAGGCTTAAGTTTATCAGCAGCATGGTTTTGACGGATGGGTATGTCGAAGAGCAAAAAAAGGAGTTTCAGGTGGGCAAAAGAGCTTCTGAACGTGCCGGGCTTCTATTTACAACATATTGTGGTCATAATCCAGTAAATTTTACGATCCAGGATGTTCATTCTATGGACCTGACCGATCCATTTGACTGTGACTGCCGAAAACAGTGCTGGAGTTAGATGTTGTTGCCCTTTTCAATCTGGGTTTTTTTGTAAACCTGATGAACAATCAACCCTCGTGCTTTTGTACAGTTTGTAAGCTGGAGTTAGATGTTCCTGCCCTTTTCAACTCGGCTGTGACTGTCATATTTTCTTTGAAACAAGGCAAATGGCTTGCCATTCGTTTAATTTAGAGTGAAATATTGTAACAAATCACAACCAAGGGAAATAACATCACTCACGCCGGCTGCTTGAGCTCACTGTGCATTACAGAAGCCAAGTGACTAGCCCCCACCACCCCCACCAGTCAACCCTCGTACTCCCCTCCGCCTGCGACTGGACCGGCGCATCTTCAACGGCTCCTGTTCGTTCCGTCCGAGGCCTCGCCGTCGTCCTCCGCCTTGCGGCCTTGGTTCGCTCGCCGTGCGCGGTGCGCCGCCCTCTTGCGTTGTCAACGTCGTCAACAACCGAGAGGAACAAGGAGATGACTGTACGTGGAGAGGATGACAGTAGGGACCCACCAGCGTCATGGCAGTACGCAAGCAAGTGCCTCTATAGTACAAGCCCAAAAATATGGTTCCTCCTAATGGTTGGACATCTGGGGCTCACGCCATCGTCAACGTAGTCAATAAACGAGAGAATTACACTACGAGCGGCTGACACCAGGGACCCAGCAAGTCGCGCAGTTTTTTTTGAGGAACAAGCAGTTTTTTTGAGACAATGAGGAACAAGCAGTTGTTATTTATACTAGTTTTAGCGACGGATCAGGGTAACAACGGGGCTGTGCGGGGGCTGTGGCCCGTCTAGCCAGGGTTTTATTTATGTTTACCACATCATGAGCCCAGTTGTGTTTTTTTCTTGCTGAAAATGGCTAGCCCAGTTCTATTTTTTTAAAGAAATACCCAAACAAGGCCTACTTGCTTTATCGGCCCTGCTGGGCTGCAAATGTTTCAAGACGAGGAGAGTTTCATTCGGTTTGCCCAGAAATGGCCTGTACATTTTTAAAATACATCAAACCGGGAATTAGTTTCATTTTTTTCATTACAAGATCTTAAATTCCATTGATTTTTATGCGTGGACAATTATTTTGATTTTATATTTATATAAATTATTTTTCAAAATAGTTTGAATGTGAATCGATATTTCTGGATTAAAAACAGTTGACCGCACCGAAATATGCAAAATTTCGTATACTTTTTAACCGTGGCCACAATATGGGGTGTAATGCTAACAAAAAGAAGATGGGCTCCAAAAAAATCTTAAGAATTAGCAAATGGGCTGTACATTATTAGAAATAATGGCAGATGGGTGTATGCTGTTTTCCACAGATTTGAGGCTGACTTGTGCGCCTACTACAGGTTGACGCGTATGCTTTCATAAAAAAAAGGTTGACGCACACGCAACGCCCTGTCAACTTAGTCAACACACGAGAGCAGTGACTGTTGGATATCCATCCAACGGCTGTCGTGCTTCTTCAATCTCTGCTCTTCATGCTCCAGCCGCTCAAACAAGCGCCGGCGGGACTGCCTGCTCCCTCCTCCGCGGCCGGCTATGCTGCCGCGCAGGCCTCACGGCCCCACCGTACTCCCATCGCTGGCCTAGCCATCCCTCTACTCACCCACACATGCTGTTATTCTCCGGCGACGGCAGACGAACCAGTAAACCCTCGTACTCCTCCGCGTGGGAAACAACTGCCGAGTATTCCCTGGCTCCGTGTCGTTCCCTTCCTAGGCCTCGCCGTCGTCCACCGCCCTGGTGCTCTCGGCGCGACCTGGTCAACGTGGTCAATGAACGACATCCATCGGAAGTGGACTGTACGTGGAGAGGCTGACAGTTGGGTCCACGGCCGCACGCAAGGAAATGCCTCCTTATTACGCGCAAAATAATGATTCCTCCACCTGACAGCTAGGACCCACAGGAAGGGCCTCTGTATTTCGCGAAAAAAACGTTCCCCCCGCTGACAGGTCGGACCCACCAGCTATATCTTCGCACGCAAGGAAGTGCCTCCTTATTACGCCCAAAAAAATGAATACCCCCTGCTAGCTGGGACCCACCATATTGTTGGGCTGACTTGTGGGCCTACTAAGTTGACGGGGACGGAGGGCTTTGTCAACTTAGTCAATACTCCAGTGACCGTATGATGTCCATCCAACGGCCATACGGCTTCTTCAACCTCTGGTCTTCTTGCTCCAGCCGCCCAAAGCAGCGCCGGTCGTGCCGCCTGCTCCTGCCTCCCGTGGCCGGCTGTGCTACCGCCTGCTCCTGCCTCCCGTGGCCCGGCTCCGCGTCGTCCCCTTCCTAGGCCTCGCCGTCGTCCACCGCCGTGGTGCTCTCGGCGCGGCGTGGTCAATGTGGTCAACGACCGACTTCCATCGGAAGAGTACTGTACATGGAGAGGCTGACAGCTAGGTCCACGGCATCCGCAAGGAAGTGCCTCCTTATTACGCGGAAAATAATTATTCCTCCACCTGACAGCGGGGACCCACCGGACGGGCCACCAGTATTTTGCGAAATAAATCGTTTCCCCCTGACTGCTGGGACCCACCGGACGGGCCACCGTATTTCGTGAAAAAAAACGTTCCCCCCGCTGTCAGCTCGGACCCACCGGAAGTGCCTCCTTATTACGCACAAAAAATGAATACTCCCCCGGCTAGCTGGGACCCACCTTGGTGGGAGGCTGTCTTGTGGGCCTACTAAGTTGACGGGGCCGAAGGGCTTTGTCAACTTAGTCAATATGAACGATTCTAGCTCCAGTGACCGTACGATGTCCATCCAACGGCCGTAGTGCTTCTTCAACCTCTGGTCTTCTTGCTCCAGCCGCCCAAAGCAGCGCCGGTCGTGCCGCATGCTCCTGCCTCCCGTGGTCGGCTGTGCTGCCACGGAGGCCTCACCGCCCCCTACTATTCCCACCGCTGGCCAGGCCCTGCGGCGACGGCAGCCTCACACCGCAGCCGAACCAGTGAACCCTCGTACTCCTCTCCGCGCGGGCTTCCACTGCCGCGTCTTCCCCGGCTCCGCGTCGTCCCCTTCCTAGGCCTCGTCGTCGTCCACCGCCGTGGTGCTCTCCGCGCGGCGTGGTCAACGTGGTCAAGGAACGACTTCCATCGGAAGAGTACTGTACGTGGAGAGGCTGACAGCTGGGTCCACGGCCACAGCCCAGTTTTTTTGTGATTTGCCAATTAAGTCGCTTTGTCAGGCCTGTTGGGCTGCAAATCTTTCAAGACGAGGAGAGCTTTTCATTCGGCTGGCCGAGAAAATGGCCCATCAGTAATGAGAAATGGGCTGTACATTTTTAAAACACATCAAACCGGCAATTAGTTTCAAATATTTTTTTTCATTTCAAGATTTTAAATTACATTAATTTTTATGCGTGGAGAATTTGTTGGATTTTATATTGATATACATTTATTTTTAAAATCAGTTTGAATGTGAGTCGAAATTTCGGGATTAAAAACAGTTCGGACCGCACCGAAATATGCAAAATTTCGTATAATTTTTTAACCGTGGCCACAATATGGGCTGTAATGCTAACAAAAAGAATATGGGCTCCAAAAAAACCTTAAGAATTAGCAAATGGGCTGTAAATTATTAGAAATAATGGCAGATGGGTTGTATGCTGTTTTCCACAGATTTGAGGCTTTCCTAAAAAAAGGTTGACGCACAAGCAGTGACGGTTGGATGTCCATCCAACGGCCGTCGTGCTTCTTCAATCTCTGCTCTTCCTGCTCCAGCCGCTCAAACAAGCGCCGGCGGGACTGCCTGCTCCCTCCTCCCCGCGGCCGGCTGTGCTGCCGCGCAGGCCTCACCGCCCCACCGTACTCCCATCGCTGGCCTAGCCATCCCTCTACTCACCCACACCTGCTGTTATTCTCCGGCGACGGCAGACGAACCAGTAAACCCTCGTTCAGTCGTACTCCCCTCCGCGTGGGAAACAACTGCTGAGTCTTCCCTGCCTCCGTGTCGTTCCCTTCCTAGGCCTCGCCGTCGTCCACCGCCCTGGTGCTCTCGGCGCGGCCTGGTCAACGTGGTCAACGACCGACATGCATCTGAAGTGGACTGTACGTGGAGAGGCCGACAGCTGGGTCCACGGCCGCACGCAAGGAAATGCCTCCTTATTACGCGCAAAATAATGATTCGTCCACCTGACATCAGGGACCCACCGAAAGGGCCTCAGTATTTCGCGAAAAAAACGTTACCGCCGCTGACAGCTCGGACCCACCAGCTATATCTTCGCACGCAAGGAAGTGCCTCCTTATTACGCACAAAAAAATGAATACTCCCCCTGTTAGCTGGGACCCAGTATAGTGGCAGGCTGACTTGTGGGCCTACTAAGTTGACGGGGACGGAGGGCTTTGTCAACTTAGTCAATATGCACGATTCTAGCTCCAGTGACCGTACGATGTCCATCCAACGGCCGTAGTGCTTCTTCAACCTCTGGTCTTCTTGCTCCAGCCGCCCAAACCAGCGCCGGTCGTGCCTCGTGCTCCTGCCTCCCGTGGCCGGCTGCGATGCGGCGGAGGCCTCACCGCCCCCTACTACTCCCACCGCTGGCCAGGCCATCCCTCTACTCACCCACACCCCCTGTTATTCTGCGGCGACGGCAGCCTCACACCGCAGCGAACCAGTGAACCCTCGTACTCCTCTACGCGTGGGCATCCACTGCCGCGTCTTCCCCGGCTCCGCGTCGTCCCCTTCCTAGGCCTCGCCGTCGTCCACCGCCCTGGTGCTCTCGGCGCGGCGTGGTCAACGTGGTCAAGGAACGGCTTCCATCGGACGTGGACTGTACGTGGAGAGGCTGACAGCTGGGTCCACGGCCGCAGCAAGGAAGTGCCTCCTTATTACGCGCAAAATAATTATTCCTCCACCTGACAGCGGGGACCCACCGGACGGGCCACCATATTTCACGAAAAAAACGTTTCCCCCCTGACTGCTGGGACCCACCAGCTACACCTTCGCACGCAAGGAAGTGCGTCCGGGCAAAAAAAAAACGATTCGCCCCCCTGACTGCTGGGACCCCACCAGCTACATCTTCGCACGCAAGGAAGTGCCTGACAGTCGGGACCCACCTGGTCGAAGCGTACGTAGCGTTGTCATTCTGGTCGCGAACGTGTACGTACATACTGGTCGATGTAGAGGCGCGCACGTGTCGTAGATGTAGAGGCGCGCACGTGTCGTAGTAGAGGCGCGCACGTAGCATGTACACGTACGTACAGCGGCGAGGGTGCAAGAAAGAAAATACGGCCACGTACGTACATACGGGCAGGGTCTCGAACGCCTACTCGCGCATACGTACATGGCTGGGTCGGAACGGAGAAACAGCGTCGTCGTCGTGTTCATGGGGAGCCAACCGGCTGGGTCGGAATGGAATGCGTGGTCGTGTTCATCGGGAGGGCTTGGACGGAAAGGCGATTGGAAACGAAGGCCTAGCGTACCGCACAACGGAGGAAGCCCTTGTGTTCGACCGGCACAGTTCGAAACGGGGTCCTGTTGATCGGGAGGGGCCTGGCGTACCGCAAAACGGAGGAAACGGACCTCCTACGGTCGAAACGGGGGTCTGTGATCGGGGAGGGGTGTGGCGTACCGCAAAACGGAGGAAACGGACCTCCTACGGTCGAAACGGGGTCCTGTTCATCGGGAGGGGTGTGGCGTACCGCAAAACGGATGAAACGGACTTGTGTTGGAGCGCTAGCGTCGAAACGGGGGGGGGGAGGGGTGTGGCGTACCGCAAAACGGGACCTCCACGGGATACTGTTCATCTCCACGTCGACCTCCTCTCAGCCTCCACGGGCTACCGTCGACCTCCTCCAGCCTCCACGGGCTCCTGTTCATCCAGCCTCCACCGCGCGCTACTCCACCGGCTACTGTTCAACCACCCCTCCACGGGCACCCCTCCACCGTCTACTGTTCATCCAGCCCTCCACACCACGGGGTCCTGTTCAACCACCCCTCCACGGCCACCCCTCCACCGTCTACTGTTCATCCAGCCCTCCACACCACGGGTTCCTGTTCATCCAGAGGCAACGCCACCGCTCACTGTTCATCCAACCCCCCCCCCCGCAACGCTCACTGTTCATCCCAGAGGCAGCATCGATCGGCTTCAGTTAGCAGCAGTAGCGAAGGAATCGCTCCATCGGGTTCAGTTAACAGCCATCGATCGATCGCTCGGGTTCAGTAACGCGTAGCCTGCAGTGCAATCGCTCGGGTTCAGTTAGAGCCCAACGCCTCGCTCGGGTTCAGTTAGAGCCAACGCCTCGCACACACGCGCGTACGTACGAGAGAAACGCGCATCGCTCCGCCCCCGACCTGCCACCGTAACCGGCAACTCCCCAAAATTTTCCTTCCCCTCTCTTCTACCACGGTTTTTTCCGTCATGGACGGCCCAAAGAATGTCATGCAGCTGCGTCTCCGGCCCGCCCAGGATGAAAAACCCATTTTCTGTCATGATTTTTTTTCATAGAAGTAGGAGCCCACCACATCTATGATGATACCGGGTTTTGTCACAATTATCGTCATAGAAGTGTCATATGTATGACAGAAAAAAAATTCGTTCGGCCCAAAATGTCACGGATGTGTCTTTTTTTGTAGTGTTGCCCCCCATCTTTGCTAGCCAAAAATTTCGCACCAAGTAGAGATACTACTTGTGCATCCAAAAACCCTTAAACCCAAATCTTGTTTTGAGAGTCCACCATACCTACCTAAGGATTGAGCAAGATCCTTCAATTAAGTTGTGATCGGTGCAATAATGCAATAAAAATTGCTTCTAAAATTGTGAGATCATTTAGTGTAAGAGAAAACTGAGCGTTGTATGTACTTGTGATGGCAAAGAATAGAAGCGAAAGACTGCATAATAAAGGTTGCTATCATAAGGGTCAATATAACGTGATGTTCTTTTGCATTAAAGTATTGAGCATACAAACAAATAAGCGCATGGCAACCTCTACTTCCCTCTATGAAGGGCCTATCTTTTACTTTTATGTATTTACTTTTATGTAAAGATTCAAAGTTTTTCTCTCTATTCCTTTTTATTTTTCTCCTTTGGCAAGCATCATGTGCTGAGGAAAGATCTAGGCACATATATCCAGTTGAATATGGGTAGCATGAGTTATTATTGTTGACATCACCCAAAGGTGAATACGTTGGGAGGCGAAGTTATTAGCCCCTATCTTTCTATGTCTCCGGTTGAAATGTTTTGCTCATGTGTATGCGGTGAGTGTTAGCAATCAAAGAAGACTATATGATGCTTGAGTATGTGGAGCTCTTACTTAAACTTTGTTGAATAAGTTGAAGTGAAATTGCTTGATGACTAAGAACATAGGTTGTTGGGTTTCAAGAGAGTTCATTGTTTAAACCTTAACATGTGAATTGGTTGACACTATAACATCAGAAGTTTTATAAGAAAGAATTGATGTTATGATGCTAGGAAAAGTGGTTGAAATTATCATTCATTAAACTTATGCACTTTGCTAGCATTCACACTTCATAAATTGTTTCTTTTATCATTTACCTACTCGAGGACGAGTAGGAATTAAGCTTGGGGATGCTGATTCGTCTCCAATGTAATTATAATTTATGAAGTATTCATGTTGTTATTTTATCATTCTTGGGTGTTTTACAATCATTTTATAGCAACTTTATATCATTTTTTGGGACTAACCTATTGACCCAGTGCCCAGTGCCAGTTGCTGTTTTTTGCTTGTTTTTTACATCGCAGGAAATTAATATCAAATGGAGTCCAAACACCATGTAACTTTTTGGAGATTTTTTCTGGACCAGAAGGAACCCAATGGACCTAAGCTACACCTGGGGGTGCCCCGAGGGGGGC
The DNA here is from genome assembly GCF_018294505.1 of Triticum aestivum. Lineage (NCBI taxonomy): Eukaryota > Viridiplantae > Streptophyta > Magnoliopsida > Poales > Poaceae > Triticum > Triticum aestivum. The sequence continues at coordinate 566,467,630 of NC_057795.1, forward strand.
ACAACGCACCAGGGCGTGCTAGGGCCCCCTGGAGCGCCCAGGTGGGTTGTGCCCACCTTGGTGGCCTTGCGCACCCCCTCTTTACCCTATAAATTCACAAATATTCCGAAACCCATTGGGGTTAACCTAGATCAGAAGTTCCGCCGCCGCAAGGTCTCTGTATCCGTGAAAACAAATCTAGAACCTGTTTCGGCACCCTGCTGGAGTGGGGGGGGGAATCATCTCCGGTGGCCATCTTCATCATCCCGGCGGCCACCACGATGAGGAGGGAGTAGTCCACCCTCGGGGCTGAGGGTTTGTACCAGTAGCTATGTGTTTGATCTCTCTCTCTTGTGATCTATATCATGGGCTTTGTTAATATAGTTGGATCATATGATGTTTCTCCCCTCTATACTCTTGTTATGATGAATTGAATCTTTACCCTTCAAAGTTTTGTCTTGTCGGATTGAATATTCAGAGATGAGAACACATGATATATGTCTTGCAATATGAATACTTGAGGTGACAATGAGGTATCTTATTAATTCACTTGATAATGTGTTATGGCATTCAACTCGCGTATTCCCGCAGTGATATTGGGGTAAGCTATGCATAGGGGTTGATGCATGTTTTTCTTCGACGGAAACTTTGGGGTCTATTTATAGTTCTTTGTGTGGGTTGAGTATTATGAATATGGATTTGTTTTGGTGTTATTCTAGTACGAACTCTAGGATAGATCGAACGGAAAAATAGCTTTGTGTTATTTTAGTACGAACTCTTGAATAGATCGAATGGAAAGAATAGCTTTGAGGTGGTTTGTGACCTACAAAAAATTCCTATTTTTTGTTCTCCGCTAATAGGAACTCGGGAGTGATTCTTTATTGCACTTTCAGGGATAATTATATGATCCAACTATGTTAGCATTGTTGAGAGGTTGCACTAGAGAAAGTATGGACCCTGCGCCTCATTTTTAAGCATTGGAACACCATTTTTGTGCTCGTTTACTATTTGCTACCTTGCTGTTTTTTTATCCAGATTATAAAAATATATTTCTACCATCCATATTACACTTTTATCACCATCTCTTCGCCGAACTAGTGCACCTATACAATTTGCCATTGTATTGGGTGTGTTGGGGACAGATGAGATTTCTTGTATTTGGTTGCATGGTCATTTGAGAGAGACCATCTTCATCCTACACCTCTCACGGATTGATAAACCTTAGGTCATCCACTTGAGGGAAAATTGCTACTGTCCTACAAAACTCTATGCTTGGAGGCCCAACACGTGTCTACAAGAATAAAGTTGCATAGTAGACATCAGAAAGCTCCCAACAAGCAAAAAGAAGAACGGGAAATCTTTTTGGGTTTTATTGTTTAATTACTACTACTACAAGCATGGAAAGTAAACTAGCTAGAAGCTACAACTAATTTTTTTTATTTTTTTTCTCAAAGTTTTTCAAACACACAAGAAGACAACAAGAAAAGAAAATAAACTAGCATGTATAATACAATAAAAAAGTATGAACACCGACAACTAGAATGAGTGTGTGAATATGAATGTAATGTTTGTGAGAAATACGTACTCCCCCAAGCTTAGGCTTTTGGCCTAAGTTGGTCTAAGCCCAAAGTAGCCCTCTCCGGTGTACTGAGGAGGACCCTCGGGGTTCCACTAGTTAGAAAGCTCCTGCGGATCCCACTGATAAATAGACTCCTGATATGGATCAGGTGATGGCTCTCGCTCAGGATCTGGGGATCGTGTCCGCTCCCAGTATGCATGAATGTTCGCAGGCATGATAAGTTATGTGCCTGAATGAATATTAAACAAAGAAGGTGCAGGCAAGGTAATAATCTGACAAGTCTTTTCACTAAACACCAGGTTATAAATGAGTCTCTTTTCCTTATCATAGCAAAGAGAATCATGTGGTACCATACTTTTATAATCTAAGTAAATAGTGGGCAGCACCTTTTCTTCTTTCTCATAGTGTCTAATAGGTATCTCCAAATATTTAGCAAGACGAGAAGCATAGATACCTCCAAAAATGGGGCCCTTTGTATGGTTTAAACTCAACTGTTTAGTAACCATAGCGCCTAAACTGAAAGTTTTATCACGAAGTAAAGCATGGTGCAAAATGGCAAGGTCAGGAGCACTGAGGCCCCCACTGTTCCCACAACCAATTAAACATCCTAGCAAATATTGAATAGTAGCGTAAGACAGGAAAATGTATACTAGTGATTATTGCATATGACACGTTTCTCCTTTCCCCTACAGTAATTTCATCAATAAAATCTCCCACATCACTAGGATGTGGTTCCTTGACGCTGCCCTCAAAAGGTAATTTGCAAACCCCACAAAAATCATAGAGCGACATCTCCTTATACTCATTATATAAATAAAATTCTACCGAGGGTGGTGATCTCCTAACATGAAAATGAAAATTTTGCACGAAAGCACTAGTGAGTAGGAGATACTGCTCACACTTATCATGGAGAAAGTCGGTGATGCCTGCATTCTCAGTCAAGTAATAGAAATCCTCATAAATTCCGGCTGCCTTCAAGAATGCATCACAATGCCACTCACACGGTCGGACCTCCGTGGCGCGAGGAAGGTTGTACTTGGGCTTTTCATTATCTTCATTCTCTCTTTCCTTTGAACCCTAGCTCGAGGAGCCTCTCAACAATCTCCTCAACATTTTTCTTCCTCTGAAAACTTCTGAAATGTTTAGCGTCTCAAAATAAAAGTGAACCAAACTTAACAAGATTGATAGCAACTACTCCCACAAGTGCCTAGCTACAATATCATGCATTAAAACTACTCTGGACCATATAAATTTGACATGCAGGCTCAAGAATAGGGTCACCTTAGTAGCAAAAATTTGCAACACATAAAGCACTAGAACAAAAACTAATTGGACCATTGGAGGAGTCACATACCGAAGAACAATCCCCCAAAGCAGTTTTGTGAATGGAGCTTTGAGCAAGGAGATCAAAAATGGTAGCAAAATGAGGAAGAACACGAGTTTGAGCTACGGGATGATTTTTTCTGGAGGAAGACAAAGTGGATGGGTGCTAGAATAAGTGGAGGGGGCCATGTAGGGCCTACGAGGCAGGAGGGTGCGCCCTCCACCCTCGTGGCTAGCTGGTGTGGCCCCCTGGTGTGTTGTCAGTGCTAGAAATTCTCAAATATTTTATAAAAAATCATACTAAATTTTCAGGGCATTTGGAGAACTTTTATTTTCGGGGTATTTTTTATTGCAAGGATAATTCAAAAACCAGAAAAAATACTATTTTTTCTTTATTTAAACTAAATAACAGAAATTAAAAGGAGGGTACAGAAAGTTGTGCTTCCTAAATTCATCCATCTCATGCTCATTGATGTCTGCTAGAACTACGTCGGTATTTCCCCAAAGAGGAAGGGATGATGCAGTATAGCAACAGTAGGTATTTTCCTCAGTGACGAGACCAAGGTTATCGAACCAGTAGGATATCCTCCCCACACCACGTAAACAACACCTGCACACAAATAAAAATACTCGCAACCCGACGTGTTAAAGGGGTTGTCAATCCCTTTTGGGTACGACGCCTCAAGATAGGCAAATAACGTGAGATAAAAGTGGTAGATAGGATAGAAAGATCGTGGAACAAATAAATTGCAGCAAGGTATTTTTGTATTTTTGGTTTAATAGATATGAAAATAAATGCAAAGGAAAATAGATCGCAAAGGCAAATATGATGAAAATAGACCCGGGGCCGTAGGTTTCACTAGTGGCTTCTCTCAGGAAAAGTAGCAAATGGTGGGAAAACAATTAATGTTGGACAATTGATAGAACTTCAAATAATCATGACGATATCCAGGCAAGGATCATTATATAGGCATTATGTCCAACATTAGTAGACCGACTCCTGCCTGCATCTACTACTATTACTCCACACATCGACTGCTATCCAGCATGCATCTAGTGTATTAAGTTCATGGAAAACGGAGTAATGCAATAAGAATGATGACATGATGTAGACAAGATCTATTTATGTAAAAATATACCCCCACCTTGTTATCCTTAATAGAAACGATACATACGTGTCATTTCCCCTTCTGCCACTGGGATCAAGCACCATAAGATCGAACCCATAACAAAGCACCTCTTCCCATTGCAAGATAAATAGATCAAGTTGGCCAAACAAAACCCAAATATCGGAGAAGAAATAAGAGGCTATAAGCAATCATGCATATAAGAGACCAAAGAAGACTCAAATAACTTTCATGGATAAAAACATAGATCTGATCATAAACTCAAAGTTCATCGGATCCCAACAAACACCGCAAAAAGGCTTACATCATATGGATCTCCAAGAGACCATTGTATTGATAATCAAGAGAGAGAGAGAGGAAGCCATCTAGCTACTAACTACGGACTCTTAGGTCTACCAAGAACTACTCATGCATCATTGGAGAGGCACCAATGGAAGTGGTGAACCCCTCCGTGATGGTGTCTAGATTGGATCAGATGGTTCTGGACTCTGCGGCGGCTGGAATTGATTTTCATCGACTCCCCTAGGGTTTCTGGAATATTGGGGTATTAATAGAGCAAAGAGGCGGTTCAGGAGGCACCCGAGGTGGGTACAACCCACCTGGGCGCGACTGGCCCCCCAGGCGCGCCTGGGTGGGTGCTGCCCCACTCGGGGCACCCCCAGGTGCTTTCCTGGCCCACGGGATGTCTTCTGGCCCAAAAAATTCTTAAGAAGTTTTGCTGCGTTTGGACTCCATTTGATATTGATTTCCTGCTATGTAAAAAACATGCAGAAAATAGCAACTGGCATTGGGCACTATGTCAATAGGTTAGTACTAAAAAATGATATAAAATGACTATAAAATGATTGTAAAACATCCGAGAATGATAATATAGCTGCATGGAAAAATAAAAAATTATAGATACGTTGGAGATGTATCAGCATCCCCAAGCTTAATCCCTGCTCGTCCTTGAGTAGGTAAATGACAGAAACAGAATTTTTGATGTGGAATGCTGCCTAACATGTTCATCACATTTCTTTTCTTTATAGCATGGACATATGGACTATTATACGATTCAAAGCAATAGTCTAGTTTTGACATGAAGACTTTATACTCAAGCATACCAACAAGCAACCATGTGTTTCAAAATATCAACACTAAAGCAAGTTATCCCTAGCCCATTATGCTCAATCATATATCCATTCATGAAACATACTCGAATATTAGCTACACCCAATGCTCATTATACGATCATAGTGCCCCTTAGTTGGTGCTTTATAAGAGAAGATGGAGACTCAAATTCAAAATAAAAAATGCATAAGTAAAAGAAAGGCCCTTCGCGGAGGGAAGTAGGGATTTGTAAAGGTGCCAGAGCTCAAAGCTTAAATTGAGAGATAAAAATATTTTTGAGAGGCGTACAGATTCCAACACTTTCCATGCTAGATACATCATACGCGGTTCCCAAACAGAAAATAAAGTTTACTCCTTTTTCCACCATTACTTTCACTTTCCATGGCCAGCCGAATCCATGGTTGCCCTCCATACCAACACTTTCCAAGTAATTTATTATTGGGACATTTACATCTGTGCCCCTAACTCCAACCCACTACTCAGATTTGCCCCTAATTTTGAAGCACGCTCAAATTTGCCCCTCTGCCGTTAAGTCACTACTCAGAAATTTCCGTCCATACAGTACTGTATCACTTTCCGTCCAATACTGTAGAACTTTCCGTCTGCTATAGTACACATGGGCCTTTGACGGTCAAAGGCCTTTGATTGGATGGAAGGGCATTTCTGGATCGTGACTTAACGTCAGAGGGGCAAATTTGAGCATGCTTTGAAATTAGGGGCAAATCTGAGTAGGTGGTTCGAGTTAGGGGCAGAAATGGAAATGGTCCTTTATTATTTGATAACATAAAGTAAATTCATTTTTCATTTCGGGACTGGGCATCCCTAATACCTTTGTCGTACTCTCCTGCAATGACAAGTGAATAAACACTCATCGTGAGAATAACACATCTAGCATGGAAAATATTGGTCACCCTTCAGTGCCTCGCGAGTGGTAGAGCACACAAAAGAGAAATTTAGTTTGAAAATTAGAGATGGCACATGCAAATTTGCTTAGAACGGCATGGAAATACCGCATATATGTAGGTATAGTGGACCCATAAGGCAAAACTGGTTTAAAGGGTTTTGGATGCACAAGTAGTGATCATACTTAGTACAAAATGAAGGCTAGCAAAAAGATTGAGAAGCGACCAACCAAAAAGAGAAAATCTAGTAGCCAAGCATTAAGAATAAGTAACACCGAATAATGCACCATAAGTAGGATATAAATTTTGTTGCATAACTATTGACTTTCGTGCTTGCATTCGGAATCACAAACCTTAACGTCAATATTCTTACTAAAGCACAATTACTCATCAAAATGACTCACATATCATATCGTCATATTTCAAAACCATTACTAAGAATCAAGTTTATTTTGTCCAATGATCTTCATGAAAGTTTTTATTATATCCTCCTTGGATATCTATCACATTGGCACTATTTTCATATGTTGCTTTTGATAAGCTCAAAAAATAATTAAGTGAAGAACATGAACATAATTGTTCTTTCTCTCAAAATAATCTAAGTCCAGTAAGAGAGAATTTCTGAAAATTTCACTAACTCCCAAATAAATCTAAGTGAAGCATGAGAGCATTTCTTTCAAAAATAACAAAGCTCATCGTGCTCAAAAAGATATAAGTGAAGCACTAGAGCAAATCCATGACTCTAAAAATTGAAGTGAAACATAGGAGCAATCATAACATATTTTTGGCTCTCTCAAAAAGGTGCGTTCAGCAAGGATTCAAGACTTAGAACACAAAGCAAAACAAGCAAAGACTCATATCATACAAGACGCTCCAAGCAAAACTCATAATATGTTACGAATAAAAATATAGCTTCAAGTAAAATACCGATGGTTGTTAGAAGAAAGCGGGGATGCCACTCAGGGGCATCCCCAAACTTAGTTGCTTGCTACTTCTTTGAATATTATCTTGGGGTGCCTCGGGCATCCCCAAGCTTAGCCTTTTTCTAATCCTTATTCCTTCATCCATCATAAGATCACCCAAAACTTGAAAACTTCAATCAGACAAAACTCCAAGAAAACCTTCATAAGATCCGTTAGTATAAGAAAGCAAACCACTACTATAAGTACTGTTGCAAACCTATTCATATTTTGTTTTTGCATTATATATACTGTATTACAACTTCTCATGGCAAAAAATCATCAAATAAAACCATAGAATCGTCAAAACAAGCACACAACACAAAGAAAACAGAATCAGTCAAAAACCGAACAGTCTGTAGCAATCTGAATATTTCAAATACTTCTGTAACTCCAAAAACTTGCGAAATTAGGAAAACGCGGGTAATTTGTATATTAATCTTATTCAAAAAGAATCAACCCAAAATCTCTTTTCTATGAGTTATGAAAACTATTTTCGTGAGTGCATAAGTTTCTATTTTTCAGCAAGATCAAATCAACTTTCACCCAAATCAACCCAAAGGCCTTGCTTGCCACAAACACTAACTAAAACACAAAAAACGCAATAATAATAGTAGCATAATTGTGCTAACACACAAGAACATAAAGCAAAAAGCAAAAATAAATTTTATTCATTGGGTTGCCTCCCAACAAGCGCTATCGTTTTACGCCCCTAGCTAGGCATAACACGTAGGATCTAAGTTTTGTCATCCTTATCCTTGTTCTCATTGGAGGTATTTGTGTCGGGAGGTTTTATAAATAAGACATAAAACACATTATCCATGGAAACCTTAGCACTATCAAGTTGCTTTTTATCATAACCCCTTTGATTTCCGGCAGTGATCCAAGAATAGTGTTGATTAACATCGTTAAAAACTTGTTGGATCATATCTAGAACGGGGACTTGCTTTTTAAGATTCTCATCAAAGATTTGGTTATATCCAAGAAAATGTCTTAAAGAATAATCTCTATTGTAAATAATTTCATCAATGACGGGTTTTCCATGATTCATGCCATAAAAATCAAAGATTTCCCTAGCTTCCCGTATTATGTAGTCAAATTCATTCATCAAATCAAGAATGGCTAACTTTTTAGCTTTAGGATCCTTTATAACGGAAAGACACAGAACAATCTTTGCAAGGTAGGATAAGTACGAATAAATCTAGTTTCAAGTTTCAGAACAAGCTCTAAAATAGCTTCCGCATAATGTTTAGTCCTTTTAAGTATAGGAATATCATCGAGACTTAATTTTCCAACACAATTGAAAAATTCTTGGATATGTTCTTTTCCAAAAAAATTTCCTTTCCCCAAGACAAAATTTTTGGCATCCAGATTAACCGTATGCTCCATTTTAGGAGTTGGGACATCATCTGTTTCTACCATACCAAAGTCACTCATGGTGACAAGCTCAAGCAAATAAAAGATCCGACGAGAAAACGACGAATGAAAAAGAGGGCGAATAAAATGGCAATTTGTTTTGTGAAGTGGGGGAGAGGAAAACGAGAGGCAAATGGAAAATAATGTAAATTGCGAGGAGATGAGATTTGTGATGAGGAACCTGGTTGATGTTGAAGATCCTCCCCGGCAATGGCGACATAAATTCCTTTTGATGTCTGCTAGAACTATGTCGGTATTTCCCCAAATAGGAAGGGATGATGCAGTATAGCAATGGTAGGTATTTCCCTCAGTGACGAGACCAAGGTTATCAAACCAGTAGGAGAACCTCCTCACACCACGTAAACAACACCTGCACACAAATAACAAATACTCGCAACCCAATGTGTTAAAGGGGTTGTCAATCCCTTTCAGGTATGGTGCCTCAAGATAGGCAAATAATGTGAGATAAAAGTGGTAGATATGATAGATAGATCGCGGAACAAATAGATTGCGGAAAGCTATTTTTGTATTTTTGGTTTAATAGATCTAAAAATAAATGCAAAAGAAAATAGATAGCAAAGGCAAATATGATGAAAAGAGACCCGGGGGCCGAAGGTTTCACTAGTGGCTTCTCTTGAGAAAAATAGCAAACGGTGGGAAAACAATTACTGTTGGGAAATTGATAGAACTTCAAATAATCATGACGATATCCAGGCAAGGATCATTATATAGGCATCACGTCCAAGATTAGTAGACCGACTCCTGCCTGCATCTACTACTATTACTCCACACATCGACCGCTATCCAACATGCATCTAGTGTATTAAGTTCATGGGAAAACAGAGTAATGCAATAAAAACGATGACATGGTGTTGACAAGATCTACTTATGTAGAAATAGACCCCATCTTATTATCCTTAATAGCAACGATACATACATGTTGTTTCCCCTTCTGTCACTGGGATCAAGCACCATAAGATCGAACCCATCACAAAGCACCTGTTCCCATTGCAAGATAAATAGATCAAGTTGGCCAAAAAAACCCAAATTTCATAGAAGAAATACGACGCTATAAGAAAACATGCATATAGGAGATCAAAGAAGACTCAAATAACTTTCATGGCTAAAAACATCGATCTGGTCATAAACTCAAAGTTCATTGGATCCCAACAAACACGCCGCAAAAAGGCTTACAACATATGGATCTCCAAGAGACCAATGTATTGATAATCAAGATAGAGAGAGGAAGCCATATAGCTACTAACTACGGACCCATAGGTCTACAAAGAACTACTCACGCATCATCGAAGATGCATAAATGGAAGTAGAGAACCCCTCATGATGGTGTCTAGATTTGATCTGGTGGTTCTGGACTCTGCGACGGCCGGAATTGATTTTCTTCGACTCCCCTAGGGTTTCTGGAATATTGGGGTATTTATAGAGCAAAGTGGCGGTTTAGGGGGCACCCGAGGTGGGCACAACCCACCTGGGCGCGCCCGGGCCCTCAGGCACGCCTTGGTGGGTGTTGCCCCCCTCGAGGCACCCCCCCAGGTGCTTTCCTGGCCCACTAGATGTCTTCTGGCCCAAAAACAATCCTCAAGAAGTTTCGCTATGTTTGGACTCCGTTTGATATTGATTTCCTGCAATGTAAAAAACTTGCAGAAAACAGCAACTGGCACTGGGCACTATGTCAATAGGTTAGTACCAAAAAATGATATAAAATGACTATAAATGATTTTAAAACATCCAATAATGATAATATAATAGCATGGAACTATCAAAAATTATAGATACGTTGGAGAAGTATCACTCATCAAAAGGAATCTACTAACAAGGTTTATCAAGTCTTGATAACAAACTTCTTCCGAATGACATGAAACCGGAGAATTTTTGAATAACACTAGGTTACCTCAACGGGGTTATGGATGTCCCCGACAATAAGAATATCATATTTATTTTTGACAGTAGGAAGAGGGAATTCAAAACCTCCAATAGTAATAGTTGAGATTTTTCCAATTGAATTGATACTATGAACTTGAGGTTGTTGATTCGGTAAGTGTACCGTATGCCCATTACCATTAACATGAAAAGTGACATTGCCTTTGTTGCAATCAATAACAGCCCCTGCAGTATTCAAAAAGGGTCTACCAAGGATGATCGACATACTGTCATCCTCGGGAATATCAAGAATAACAAAGTCCGTTTAAACACTAATGTTTGCAACCACAATAGGCACATCCTCACAAATCCGATGGGTAAGGCAGTTGATTTATCAGCCATTTGCAAAGAGATTTCAGTAGGTGTCAACTTATTCAAATCAAGTCTATGATATAAAGATAAAGGCATAACACTAACACTGGCTCCAATATCACATAAAGCAGTTTTAACATAGTTTCTTTTAATGGAGCATGATATAGTTGGTACTCCTTGATCTCCTAGTTTCTTTGGTATTCCACCCTTAAAAGTATAATTGGCAAGCATGGTGGAAATTTCAGCTTCCGGTATCTTTCTTTTATTTGTAACAATATATTTCATATACTAAGCATTAGGGTGCATTTTGAGCATATCAGTCAAACGCATACGCAAAAAGATAGGTCTAATCATTTCGGCAAAGCGCTCAAAATCCTCATCATCCTTTTTCTTGGATGGCTTAGGAGGAAAAGGCATGGGTTTCTGAACCCATGGTTCTCTTTCTTTACCGTGCTTTATAGCGACAAAGTCTCTCTTATCATAACGTTGATTCTTTGATTGTGGTTTATCAAGATCAACAGCAGGTTCAATCTCTACATCATTATCATTACTAGGTTGAGCATCAACATGAACATCATCATTAATATTATCACTAGGTTCATGTCCATCACCAGATTGTGTTTCATCATCAGAAATAGAGATATCATTGGGATTCTATGGTGTGTCCATAATAGGTTCACTACAAGCATGCAAAGTCCTATTGGTATTCTTTTTCTTTTTATTAGTAAGACTAGGTGCATCCGTATTAATTCTCTGAGAGTCTCGCTCAATTCTCTTAGGATGGCCCTCAGGATACAAAGGTTCCTGGGTTAGTTTGCCACCTCTAGTTATAACTCTAACTGCATTATCATTATTCTTATTATTCAACTCATTGAGCAAATCATCTTGTGCTTGAAGTACTTGTTCTACTTGAGTTGTAACCATGGAAGCATGTTTACTAATGAGCTTAAGATCACTTTTAGCTCTAGACATATAATCACTAAAGTGTTCAACCATATAAGCATTACATTTCAATTATCTACCAACATAAGCATTGAAGTTTTCTTGTTTAGCAATAAAATTATTGAACTCATCCAAGCATTGGCTAGCAAACTTATTATGAGGAATATCACCTTCATCAAATCTATAGAGAGAATTTACCTTTACTACATGTGTCGGGTTATCAAGACCATGTATCTCTTCAATAGGCGGTAAATTCTGAACATCTTTAGTTTTAATACCTTTTTCTTTCATAGATTTCTTTGCCTCTTGCATATCTTCAGGACTGGGAAATAGAAAACCCTTTTTCTTCGAAGTTGTCTTAGGAGTTGGTTCAGGAAGTTTCCAATCATTATCATTACTCAATATATTATTCAATAGCAATTCAGCTTTCTCAATAGTTCGTTCCCTGAAAACACAACCAGCACAACTATCCAGGTGGTCTCTGGAAGCATCGGTTAGTCCATTATAAAACATATCAAGTATTTCATTTTTCTAGAGAGGATGATCAAGCAAAGCATTAAGTAACTGGAGAAGCCTCCCCCAAGCTTGTGGGAGACTCTCTTATTCAATTTGCACAAAATCAAATATTTCCCACAAGGAAGCTTGTTTCTTATGAGCAGGAAAATATTTTGCAGAGAAGTAATAAATCATATGCTGGGGACTATGAACACAACCAGGAGCAAGAGAATTAAACCATATTTTAGCATCACCCTTTAAGAATATAGTAATATCGGATTTTTTTTCCTCATGAGTAAATAGGGTGGCTATATCATTCAATTTAGTAAGATATGCCACAATAGTTTCAGATTCGTAGCCATAGAAAGGATCAGATTCAACCAATGTAATTAACTCAAGATCGACAGAGAATTCATAATCCTTATCAGTAACACAGATAGGTGAAGTAGCAAACGCAGGGTCATATTGCATTCTAGCATTCAAAGACTTTTCTTTTAGCTTAGCTAACAATTTCTTAAGATCATATCCATCATTGCAAGCAACAAAGTCTCTAGCAGTTTCTTCATCCATAATATAACCCTCAGGTACAATAGGCAATTCATATTTACGAGGAGAATTCTCATCATCAGATTCATTAATATCATCAGTTTCAGTAACTTCATTCTCTCTAACCCTAGCAAGTTGTTCATCAAGAAATTCACCTAGTGGCACAGTATTATCAAGCAGAGAAGTAGTATCATCATAAGTATCATGCAAAGTAGAAGTGGCATCATCAATAACATGCAACATATCAGAATCAATAGCAGGTGTAGGTGTTGCAGGTTTACTCAAAACAGAAGGTGAATCAAGTGCAGAGCTAGATGGCAGTTCCTTACCTCTCCTCGTAGTTGAGGGATAGATCTTGGTTTTGTTGCCTTTCAGACTGCTCATAGTGATCAACAGATATAAATCCCAAGTGACTCAGAGAATAGAGCTATGCTCCCCGGCAACGGCGCCAGAAAAAGGTCTTGATAAATGTAGGGGATCACAACAGTTTTCGAGGGTAGAGTATTCAACCCAAATTTATTGATTCGACACAAGGAGAGCCAAAGAATATTCTCAAGTATTAGCAGCTGAGTTGTCAATTCAACCACACCTGAAAGACTTAATATCTGCAGCAAAGTATTTAGTAGCAAAGTAATATGGAAGTAATGGTAATGGTGGCAAAAGTAATAGTAGCAGTTTTGTAGCAATCGTAACAGTGGCAACAGAGAAGTAACTTAGCAAAGATAAATATGAAATGAGCTCGTAGGCAATGGATCAATGATGGATAATTATGTCAGATGGCATTTGTCGGTGTCAAAACCGGCGGATCTCGGGTAGGTGGTCCCGAACTATGCGTCTAGGCGGATGGTAATAGGAGACAAGGGACACGATGTTTTACCCAGGTTCGGGCCCTCTTGATGGAGGTAAAACCCTACGTCCTGCTTGATTAATATTGATGATGTGTGTTAGAAGAGTAGATCTACCACGAGATCAAGGAGGCTAAACCCTAGAAGCAAGCCTATGGTATGATTGTTCTTCGTCCTACACACTAAAGCCATCCGGTTTATATAGACACCGGAGAGGGCTAGGGTTACTCAGAGTCGGTTACAATGGTAGGGGATCTACATATCCGTATCACCAATATTGCCTTCCACGCCAAGGAAAGTCCCATCCGGACACGGGACGAAGTCTTCAATCTGGTATCTTCGTAGTCTTGGAGTCCGGTCGATGATGATAGTTCGGCTATCCAGACACCCCCTAGTCCAGGACTCCCTCAGTAGCCCCTGAACCAGGCTTCAATGACGATGAGTCCGGCGCGCATATTGTCTTCGGCATTGCAAGGCGGGTTCCTCCTCTGAATAATTTATAGAAGATTGTGAACATCAGGATAGTGTCCGACTCTGCAAAATAAATTCCATGTACCACCGTTGAGAGAATAATATTCACACAAGTTCAATCTGCTGACGTATTTGGTGGCGTGACGTCACACCACTACCAAGCCTTTACTCGAATTGTTTTTATTGTACCACCTTAGCGTGTTTAGCAAAGCGGTTTCCTTGGCACGTCTTGTCGAAGCAGAGATCGTGTTCCCCTTATTCCGGGATTCCCATCAATACGGAGGTGGGTAACCCAACCGCGCCATTGATTGCGGCGCTTGGGAGATAAGCGAGTTTTATCAGGCCGGTGGGGACACATGTTTTTGTCCGCCCATATAAGGGGATAAAGATCCAACCCTTTTACCCGCGCCTTCTTCCTCCTTGGCTTATCCATCTCCGCGAACTCGAGCTCCAGCGCCCAAGTCCGCACATCTCACCTCAACCTTCTCCAACTATGTCTGGAGCGGGAGGCAAGTGGATGGCCTCCTCCGTCACGGAGGGGCACATCTAGAAGCTGCGCAGCGCCGGATATTTGTCCAGCGACATCGCGCACCCGCTCCCCAAAGAGGGAGAGCTCATCCCCACCCCCAGGCCCCATGAGAGGGTAGTATTTCTTCCCCATTTCCTCCGCGGACTGGGCTTCCCACTCCATCCCTTTGTCCGGGGGCTCATGTTCTACTACGGCCTAGATTTCCATGATCTGGCCCCGAATTTCATCCTCAACATCTCGGTGTTCATCGTCGTGTGTGACGCCTTCCTCTGCAACCAGCCCCACTTCGGGTTGTGGCTCAAGACCTTCAGTATCAAGCCGAAGGTTGTGAAGGGCAGTCAAGCGTAGTGCGGAGGCGCCATGGTGGGCAGGATGTCCCACGTTACTTGGCTTGAGGGCACTTTCGTGGAAACCATTAAGGGTGTCGGTGTACTAGAACAGGGGTACCCTAGTATCCCGAACTTGTGCACGGGCAGTTGCAGCACCCCGCGGCAGGGCTTGCCGGGTGACCGCCAAGATACTCCGTGGATCCTTTGGAGCCATTCAAGAACAAAGTACTCAAGTAAAGAAGACAAGGCCCTGGCAAGAGGAGCTTGCCGAGAAGGCCAACCGAGGCATCTCAAGGAGCTTGCCGCGACGCACCACGCGTCCCGGCAAGGCCCGGCGAGCGACAAACTTCCGGGCGCGACAAGACAACGACCGCGGCAAGACTCTTGCCGCGGCAAGCGGCCACTCTGTGCCCACGCTCCAGCGCATCCGCCAACGTGTCGCCCTGGGGGCCTTTCCAGGCACGCGTGGCGGAAGGTTGTGCATCCAGCGGTAAGCGGTGGCATGCGATGCTGACAAGATCCCCATCGTGGCAGGCGGTGGCGCCCCTGACGGTCCTTTTCTACACTGTTTGGGAGACACAAACGGGCATTTAATGCCCTTGTCCCCTGCCGTCAGGGTTAGGTAGAGTACACTGTACAGGTAGTTGTACCAGCCACCACCCCTTTTTACATTTTTACCCTTCTCTGCATTGCCACCTGGTGGTGAGCCCTTGAGCATATAAAAGGAGGCCCATGCGCAACGTAGAGGGTGTTCGGAAGGCTTGGTTGTAAGCCAGAAAAACACTTAGCTCTCTGGGGCAAGAACACAATACGATCAGACAAGCAGCAGTAGGAGTATTATCTCTCCGGAGACCTCCGAAGCTGGGTAAACTGCTCGTGTGCTTCGCCTCAATCTGCTCTTCGTGCGACCTCCGCCCCCCACCGAACCGAAAGGGGCTCGGTCCGCCGGTCCCATAGTTGTTCGTGGATCAGTTTCCCCGACATCTTTGGCGCGCCAGGTAGGGGGGCGTCGAGATTGTGTGAACCTGATCCGGCATTCACACGAGCTAGATCTTCATTTTCTTCATCGACATGCCACCGAAGAAGAAGGCTTCGGAGGCATCTGCTCCGCCCGCGTCGATCCCACCGCCACCGGAGCAAACAGGTGGTGGGATGGACGCTGGCGGAAGAACGGACATCGACGAGGAAGCTCACGGTGCTGCCAGGTCCAAGGACAAGGCTGCACAAACCTCGGTGTCCGTATATCCGCCGCGCCCCTCTCAGGAGGCGCAGGACCGACAGCGTCATGGTATTCGCAGTACCATACGCTTGTTGGACCAAGATCAAGTTGGTGGGTCTCGCGGCGCTCAAGACCAGCATCCACGTCAACGCGCCGGCACGAGCGAGACACAGTCGCCTGGACGGGATACTGCTCCTTCTAACATAGTTGGAAGTCCGAGCATGTCCCGCTCCTCGCGCCGTTCGCCACTACCGCCCACCACTCCAGCGGAAGCTTTGGCGCGAGCTCAACTGCTCCTGGATTACCCACCAACGTCGGACAAGATCGACGAATGGAGGGCCACCATTCAGAGCCTCATCGGCTTCGCCAACGGCGACACTCCATGGCAGCCGAGCACGTCGCTGCCGCGGCAGGACTGCCAGCCGCGAGCCGGTGGCGGCGAAACTGGTGGGGGTGCAATCACCATCCACTCTCCACCCCGAAGGCCAAGATCGCCGACTCGTTGGATCCACCTCGACAGCGACTCCACCGCATCATCGGATCCACGAGCTCGTCGCGATCAGCGCCAAGTTCTTCACGATAGACAACAAGAAGACGCTCAAACTCGCATCGAGCGCCGAAGAGAAGTGCGACGTTAATCCGACAACCGCGCTGGGTCCTCTATTGACATGAATGCGCCAGGGGAACTAGGCAACTTGCCGTATGTGGTAGGTTACCCTGCGTTCACTCATGAGCTGCGGCAAGTCTAGTGGCCCAGCACGAAGAATTTCAAACCGGATGTACCCGAGAAGTACGACGGCAAGACGCATCCGTCGGAGTTCCTCAGCATCTACACCATCGCGGTGCAAGCTACCGGAGGGCGAGACGATAAGATTCTTGCCAACTACTTCCCGCTGGTACTCAAACCCAACGTCAGATCCTGGCTCACGCACTTGCCGGACAACTCCATATCTTCTTGGGCGGATCTATGCCATCAGTTTGTCGGCGCCTTCACAGGCGGCCACAAGCCTCATGGCCAAGAGCGTGACCTTCATCTGCTCGCCCAGAAGGAAGGAGAGCCCCTGCGCAAGTACATTCAAAGATTCAACAACGTACAGCACAACATCCCAGATATCCACCCTGTCGCGGTAATCAGCATGTTCCATCAGAACTGCGGAACCGCAGGATGCGGGAGGAGATGGCGATGTGCAAGACCAGAGACGTCAGTGAGCTATATGCCCTGGCCGACAAGTGTGCACGTGCCGAGGAAGGGAGGAGACTCCCCGGAGAGAGTATAGGAGCAGGAGGATCTGACAGTGAGGATAATGCCCCGGCAAGGAAAAACCGGCGGCGGAATAACAGAAAGAAGAAAGCCAAAGAGGTGCTAGTTGTCGAGCAGTCCGGCAACGGAGGTGGCGCCAAGAAAGCCAAAGCTGGTGGCTCCGGCAAGGAGATTGCCGCAGAGGCTGTGGCGGTCGCCGACAAGCAGGACGGCACCAACAAGCAGTACTGCAAGATCCACCGCACCAAGGGCCATGACCTCCAGAGCTGCAAGAAAGTCGAGCAGCTTGTCGAGCAGCAAAAGGCTGAATACGAGCGGCGCGACAAGGAGAAAGCCCAGGAAGGTGCTGGAGGATCCGGCAAGAAACGTCCCGCCCGAGGAGGACGCCGTGGCAAGGCCAAGCAGCGGCAAGGAGATAGACCTCCCCGCGGCCGCGACAAGGATGAAGATGACGACGACGACGAAGACATGGATGATGACGAGACCGATGAGCAGGAGTTCCAGAAAGCCACAGAGGTCCTGTGCGTTGACGGTGGTGCTTCTCTGCATACTTCACACCGCCAGCTCAAACAATGGTGCGGGAAGTCAATGCGGCAGAACCACCCGTCGAGTCACACAGGCCTCTGAAATGGTCAAGCACGCCTATCATCTTTGATATTGAGGACCACCCAGATCGCATAATTGCTGTCGGGTGCTTGCCGATGTTGGTTTCACCAACTATCCGCAACCTCAAGGTCACTAAGATGCTAGTTGACGGCGGGGCCGGCTTGAACCTGATCTCCTCCGCGGTGCTCCAGAAACTCCAGATCCCTGACAGCGAGCTCGAAGAGACCGGCACATTTCAAGGAATCAATCCCGGAAGGAGCAAGCCGAAGGGAAAGATCACGTTGCCGGTGACATTTGGCAGTGAGCTGAACTTCAAGACTGAGAGGGTCACTTTTGACATTGCTGACTTTCCATTGCCTTACAATGGGATACTCGGCCGTCCAGCACTCACCAAATTCATGGCAGCCTCTCACTATGCATACAACGTACTGAAGATGCCAGGCCCGATAAGCGTCATCTCTGTCCCTGGCGACAAGAAGGATGCTCTTATCTGCGCCGACAAGATCTACTGAGAAGCAGCAGCCGCAACAGATCGCAAATCACTTGCCGCTGAAGCTCCCGGGGGGAAGAAGAAGAACAAGTCCGGCAAGAGTTCTGATGCCCACCCCGGCAAGCGCACCTCTTCGGAGTGCTGCGCTACCGTCGAGGACCCACCATCGAGCTCCACCGGCAAGTGTAAGAAGGCAATGGCAGCTCCACCAGAGACTAAGAAGGTGTCCGCCAAGGAGGACGGCACTGGTGGTACCTTCACCATCAGTGCCACTCTCGACCCTAAATAGGAAAGCGCGCTCGTTGCTTTCCTGCGGGCGAACGTCGACGTGTTTGCGTGGCAACCGTCTGACATCCCCGGTGTTCCCAGGAAAGTAATTGAGCACCACCTTGCCGTCTGTCCTCATGTGCGGCCCGTCAAGCAGAAAGTTAGGAAGCAGGCAGTGGAGCGCCAAGAATTCATTGCAGAAGAAATCAAGAAGTTGGAAGCAGCAGGCCTTGTCAGAGGAGTGCTCCATCCTACGTGGTTGGCCAATCCTGTTGTCGTACGCAAAGCCAACGGGAAATGGAGGCTTTGTATCGATTTTACCGATGTCAATAAAGCTTGTCCCAAAGACCCATTTCCCTTGCCGCGCATCGACCAGATTGTTGACTCCACAGCCGGATGTGACTTGCTTTCATTTCTTGATGCATACTCAGGATACCATCAGATCTTCATGGCAAAAGAGGATGAGGAGAAGACCGCATTCATCACCCCATGTGGCACGTACTGTTTCGTACGGATGCCTTTCGGTTTAAAGA
The DNA here is from genome assembly GCF_018294505.1 of Triticum aestivum. Classification (NCBI taxonomy): domain Eukaryota; kingdom Viridiplantae; phylum Streptophyta; class Magnoliopsida; order Poales; family Poaceae; genus Triticum; species Triticum aestivum. Next base: position 566,486,808 of record NC_057795.1, read on the forward strand.
ATGTTGGTTCAACATTTGCAAGGGTAGTCCATCACGCTTTTGAGCCGCAAATGCACAGAAATGTGGAAGCCTACATGGATGACATAGTGGTCAAGAGCAAAGACAGGACGACCCTGATTCAAGATTTAGACGAAACATTTGCAAATCTGCGCAAGATCAACCTCAAGCTGAACCCCGAGAAGTGTGTGTTTGGAGTCCCTCCGGCAAGCTTCTCGGGTTCTTTGTGTCTCAGCGGGGAATTGAAGCCAATCCCGACAAGATCAAGGCCATTGAGCAGATTGAAGCACCAAAGCGCGTCAAGGATGTACGAAGACTTGCCGGTTGCGTGGCTGCTCTCAGCAGGTTTATCTCTAGATCTGCTGAGCGCGCCCTGCCGTTTTTCAAAATATTGAAAAAGGCAGGTCCAATGAAATGGACTCCGGAAGCGGAGGCTGCGCTGCAGGACTTGAAGAGATACCTGTCCTCCACTCCAACACTTGTCGCACCTAGGCCACAAGAGAAGTTGCTGCTGTATATAGCGGCAACCAATCAGGTGGTTAGTGCTGCGTTAGTGGCGGAGAGGGAGGCAGATGATGAGCCAGCAACCACGGCAGATGCATCCAGCGACAAGCAGGGGGCTTCACCGACAAGCTCTGGTCCGGTAAGCTCTGGTCCGACAGGCTCTTGTCCGGCAAGCTCTGGTCCAGACAAAGATGGATCTGCGTAGACGCATAAGGAGATGCAGAAGAGAATGGTGCAGCGCCCAGTTTACTTTGTCAGTTCCCTTCTGCAGGGGGCTAGGTCAAGGTACTCTGGTGTGCAGAAATTGCTTTTCGGCCTTCTCATGGCCTCGAGAAAGCTACGCCATTACTTCCAAGCACATGAGATCACAGTTGTCACTCGTTTTCCATTGAAGAGGATACTGCAAAATCCAGAAGCAACAGGCAGGATTGTCGAGTGGGCACTGGAACTGTCAAGCTTTGGCCTCAAGTTTGAAAGCACTTCAACTATCCAAAGCAGAGCATTGGCAGAGTTCATAGCAGAGTGGATGCCAACACCGGATGAAGAAATTCCAGAGACGAGCATCCCCGTCAAGGAAGCAAGTAAAGAGTGGCTGATGTACTTTGATGGTGCCTTCTCACTACTTGTCGCACCCACCGAAGAGCACCTCAAGTATGTAGTCCAGATGCACTTTCCCAAGGAGCAAGCAACGAACAATACTGCAGAGTATGAAGGCTTGCTTGCTGGTCTCAGGATCGCGGCAGACCTTGGGATTAAGAAGCTCATTGTCAGGGGTGACTCACAGCTTGTCGTCCGCCAAGTGAACAAGAATTATCAGAGTCCATTGATGGAAGCTTATGTTGATGAAGTGAGAAAGCTAGAAGAGCACTTTGACGGCCTACAGATGGAACATGTTCTAAGAGCTCAGAACAACATTGCTGACGGCCTGTCAAAGTGCGCCGCACTTAAGTTACCTGTGGAACCAGGGATCTTTGTGCTCAAGCTGACTCAACCGTCCGTAACACCATCAACTGGGCAGAGCAAGAAGAGAAAGTTGATTTCTGGTGACTATTTTCCGGCAGAGCTTCCCGAAGCCGCCGCCAAGAAAGTTCCCAAGATCAACACCAAGAGTGCTGAGGAGCAGTCTGCTCCGGCAAGCCTTAGGGTTTGTTCCGTTGAAGCAGACGCTCCCGACAAGTTTTGCTCCGGCAAGCTTGCCGGGGAACATCAAGCTCCGGCTGAGCCGCAGGTTCTCGCCGTAGAAGCGGATGTTCCCGCAGCAGCAGATGTGCCTTTAGTCCTTGTTGTCGAGCCACAAGCTCCAGCATGGGCACAGCGAATTGTCCGTTTCCTTCAAACAGGAGAACTTCCCGAAGAGCAAGAAGAAGCGGAAAAAGTAGCCCGGCAGTCAAGTATGTACCAGTTTGTCGACAACATACTGTACAGAAGAAGACTCAACGGTGTGAAATTGAAGTGTATTTGCCGGGAAGACGGACAGAAGCTGTTGGCAGAGATACATGGAGGCATATGTGGTCACCACATTGGCGCAAGAGCACTTGCCGGCAAAGCTTTCCGGCAAGGTTTCTTTTGGCCGACAGCCCTCCAGGATGCAACTGCACAAGTAACCAAGTGTGAAGCGTGCCAGTTCCATTCCAAGCAGATACACCAGCCAGCTCAAGCTCTCCAGACGATCCCTTTATCCTGGCCATTTTCGGTCTGGGGGCTCGATATCCTCGGCCCCTTCCCCCGAGCTGTCGGGGGCTTTGAGTACTTGTACGTTGCAATCGACAAGTTCACAAAGTGGCCGGAAGTGGAACCAGTGAGAAAGGTGACAACACAGTCAGCAGTCAAGTTCTTCAGGTCGATTGTTTGCCGTTTTGGGATCCCTAACAGGATCATCACCGACAACGGCACACAATTCACGAGCCGCACCTTCATGCAGTACGTCCAAGATCTTGGCGCCAAGGTCTGCTTCGCTTCTGTTGCTCATCCGAGAAGCAACGGTCAAGCGGAGAGGGCAAATGCTGAAGTGCTGCGTGGGCTCAAGACCAGGACTTTCGACAGGCTGCGCAGGTGCGGAAGAAACTGGATCGAGGAGCTGCCAGTGGTTCTTTGGTCGATCAGGACGACGCCAAATCGAGCCACTGGCCAGACGCCTTTCGCTCTAGTCTATGGAGCAGAGGCAGTTCTCCCCACGGAACTCGTATACGGGTCACCTCGAGTGCTCGCTTATGATGAGCTTGAGCAAGAGCAGCTGCGACAAGATGACGCGCTGCTCCTTGAGGAGGACCGTCTTCAGGCTGCTGTACGAGCTGCTCGATACCAGCAAGCTTTGCGCCGCTACCATAGCCGCAAAGTTAATGCCAGAAGCTTCGAGGAAGGCGACCTTGTTCTTCGGCGAGTTCAGTCCGCCAAGAATTCCAACAAGTTGACGCCGAAGTGGGAAGGCCCTTACCGGGTGAAACGAGTCACTAGGCCTGGCGCTGTCCGCCTTGAGACCGAAGATGGCATTCCGGTGAGCAACTCCTGGAACATTGAGCATCTTCGTAAGTTTTACCCGTAGGGCGCGGTTGCCGGAACCTGTTCCGGCAACCACCTTTTGTACAAGTCTTGCCGATGTTGCATGTAATCCTTTGTACAAAGCCGGGCGCAGATCCCGTGCATAAGTAAAGCTCATGTGCTCCGCACATCTTGTCAATTTCATGCTTTTACTTTATATTTGCATGCTTTATCTGACACTTTGTGCAGCACCTACCCCCGGTAAGCAATAACGAGCCGAAAGGCCCCATATCTTTATTTTCTCTTCTTTCTTTTTCTCAAAACAAAGGAAAGAAAGGTTCCCTCGCACACAAGTTTGCCGGGGGGAAAGGAGAAGATAATGGTGTGGACCAGGCGTCGTTTAAGGAAGGTTCGCCCTGCCGGGAAGCAAACGACAGAAAAGCTAAGTTGCCAAAGTTTGAGCAATTAGTTTTAATTTTTTAAGTTATCTTCCTCGAACGACTGTGCTTTGTATGGAAAACCTGTGCGCGGAGGAACCAACTTGTAGCTAGTTGCGCCCTTACTTCGTTTCGAGTCCGCTCAACAACTTAAGTGTGATGCAACTAGTCGCGACAAGGTTTCTTGTCAGAGTGGCACCGCCAGCAGGCTGCTGACGTCCCGCACTCAGCGCTCGCGGCTCGGGTGCCTGCGCCGACAAGTCCCCTAAAAGCGTAGGGTAAAACATACAAAGCAAGGGATCTAGTAAAGGAAATAACATAGCGATCATTATCCAAAATAAAGTTATATTACAAGGTAACTTGTCGCAGCTCTAACACATTGTTCCCATGACATGACCAGCAGCGACAAGGAAAAAGATAAAACGGGCGACCTAGTCTACGCGACCGCCCTCAACCCTCTTGATCTCGCTCACCTTGTCCACAATGGGTGCGACAAGGGCCTTGAGCGCTTCCAGATCGGCGTCGGACGGCAAAGATCTGAGGACGTTGGTGAGGTTGAGGCCTGGGTTGCGGAAGGCCACCTTCACCAGCACCTTCTGAAGAACTCCCGCGCAAATCTTGCGCGACTCGTCGGCCAGCTGCTTTGGGATCTTCTCCCGAAGCCGCTGGAGGGTCGTCGCCACGCCCTTGAAGAACAAACTGAGCTTGGCGCTGGGTTGGAGATGCTCGTCGGAAGAATACCCAAAGTCCTCCATCCCCAGCTGCGCCAGCTCCCCGTTGATGACTGCGGCGATATTCACCAGACCCTCGGTCCAGTGTTCCACAGTCTCCCTAAATGAGTTCTGGGTGACGGCAATGCTCGCCAGCAGCGCCTCGTCGGCCTTGATCTTCTCCGACAAGGTCACCTCTCGCTCCTTGGCGCCGTCCAGCGTCTGAGTCAGCGTGGCCAGCTTCAGCTCGAGATCCGCGTTGGAGTCCTTGACGGCGCTGAGCTCCTTGCCCCTCTCGGCGAGAAGACCCTGCAGCTCACCATGGGCGGCAGCATCCTTCTCGCGCTCGTGCTTGAGCGCGGCAAGCTCCTCGCCACTCGTCTTGAGATTGGCCTCCAGCTGCGCCACCTTCGCCTCCAGCTCTTTCTTGGCGGCCTCAGCAGTTGCGGCAGCGTCCCTTGATTCCTTGAGAGTGGCGCCAATCGCTAGCTCCCGCGCGGCGAGCTCCTCCTCGTGGCTGTCAAGGTTCACCTTGCGCTGCACCAACTCTCCTTCCTGCGCAAATAGGTTTACAGTGACAAGCCGTTGCTTCTCTTCGGCTTTAGCCTTCTCGAGGAGGAAGGCTTTCCGCTCCTCGAGAAGTTGCTCCCGCTCCTCCGCCAGGGACCGGAGAGCCTCCTGCCTGAGACCCCAGAGCTCCTCCGCGCGCTTCTCAATGTCGACTCCCGCCTTTGCGACAAGCGCTTCTCGGGAGGCCAGCTTGGCTTGTCGGGCGCGGTAGAGCAATGTCAGCTTCCGCAGCAGCCTCTCCTCTTCAGGCTCGTCGCTGCTGCTTGGCGCGTCAACCAGCGTCAATCCGGCGGAAGCGAGCACCTCCCCGTCAAAGGTTTCTCCTTCGACCGACGCCCTGGAACTCGAAGCCCAGGGGAGCTTGATGAAGACGCCATCACCGGCCTTCAGGTAGGCGCCGGGCTGTGGCTCTTCGGAGCCTGGCTCTGCGGCAGCGGCGGGGGGATCGGCGGTCGGTGCAGAGCCTGGCGCTCCTGCGGCCTCAGGGCCGTCAGTACGATTGTCGGATCCCTCGCCGGCTTCTGCGGCGGCAGCCTTGGCAGCCTCTTCGCCGGTGGGCTCATCAGCGCCGGCCTCTCCTTCAGCGGCCTCGGTTTCCGTCGGCTCTGTGGCGGATAGATCTGAAGAACGAAGAAGGGAGAGAAGTCAAGCGAATATGCAAAAAGAAAGTCAGAAGAAGAAAAACCCGAGGGCAAGTTTTTAGGCAAGTGGATTACCTGGGCTAGGGTCTGCAGCCGCGGTCTCAACCGCCGGAGGATCACTGGTGTCGTCCCTTGCCGGGGAACTGGCCCTTGCCAGAGAGCTCTCCCTTGCCAGGGACTCCTCCCTTGGCGGTGTAGTCGAAGCAGATGGCACTTCGGGGGCGACTTCCGGGCCCTCCTGGTGAGGCTGCTCTGCTCCTACACAAATCCAACAATCAAGATATCAGTAAGAGAAAAGAGCACCCATGCGCGCCTGTCAGCAAGAAGTAAAACCATGTACTTACGCTAGGGGCTGCGCTAGGGGCTGCTTTGGGGAGTAGTTGCCAGGTCCGTCAAGGTGGGCTCAGACACGCCCCCTGCTGACACGGTGGGATCGTCTTCGACGACAATCAACGAGGCCTTGGCTCTCTTCGCCGCTCTCTGGGCCAGCGTCCCGAAAAGGAATGGATTCAGATCGAAGCAAGTCAGATACAAGACGAAAGCAACAAGATTGAAGAACTACGAGGACAACAAGAAATCTTACTCTTCTTCTTCTTCATCGGAGCTGAGCACGGAGAGATTGAAGTCCAGCTCCCCTCCGGTGCGGCGAGGCGGAGGAGTAGGTTCCCTTGCCCGCTTGGCGGGGGCGGTGGCGGTAGACCGGGAAGGTCCCGCTCCAGTTGCCGCAGCGGCGTGAGGCGCTCCCGTGACAACGGTGCTTGCCGCGGTAGAGTGTGTCGCGCGGCTCGGCGGCTATTGACCCGTCTGCCACCCCGCTACGTCCCCGGCCTTGCGGAGACGCCTTCTTGGTGCAGCCGGGGGCTCCACTTGCGGCAAGCTGTCTGAAGGTTCGAGCTCTTCCTCGCCGGGCTCGCTCGGCTCAGCTTCAGGGCTGGCAAGATCTTCCTTGCCGGCAAACTCCTCGCGCTCGGCAAGGCTTGCCGCCTCTGCTGCCTCTGCCTCCTCCACGGTGAACCCGAACTCGCCCGCGGCAGCTGCTGCCGCAGCCTCTTCCGTCCTAGTGGCGATGCGCTGCAGCTCCGCGTCGGTAGTGTCACGGGTGAGGCTCTTCTGCTCATCGGCGCGGATAGGCACTTCCTCCAGGCTATCGAAGAACGCCCGCACGACGTCATCCACATGCTCTTGCCAAGTTGGGGCGATTTCGTGCGAATCGCACAACAACATCATCGCGCGGATCCGGTCGAGCGAAGAATTGTTGCACAACGGAACAACGCTCCTCGGCAACATGAATGGATGCTGAGGATCGCGTTTGAACAACTCCAGGAGCATCGCATCCAGCTCCAGGACGGTGAAGTTGAAATTGAGGCCCGGGCGCAACCTCATGATATCCGCCGAGTTCTTGAACTCCCACGCGGATCTCCCTCTCTCCTGCAGGGGGGGCGATGCGGGGACGAAGGAAATCTGCGCCAACGGCGCCTACAGTGAGCCCGGCAAGCCTGAGGCGAAGGATTTGGGTGACGGCGATCTTCAGCCTGTCGTCTTCCGGGGCCACGTTGCTCCAATCGTTGCCGCGTACTATTGGGGCTTGGCGCACGGCAGTGAACGGCTGCGGGTTCTCCTCGACGATCCAGCACCACTCCTCTCTCCACTCCTCCCATTTTCTGCGAAGCTCTCCCTCCAGATAAGCTTCTTTCTTGCCGACTCTCGAGATCCAGGCGATTCCTCCGGCAAGGGGCTCTCCTCTCTCGACTCGGGGCATAAAGAAATGGCGGAAGAGGGCTACGTTTGGGTGGACTCCGACAAAGTTTTCGCACAGATGTGCGAAAACTGCCATGGTCAGGACGGCGTTGGGGGTGAAATCAAGGAGGCGGAGCCCGTAGGTGTTCATAATGTCGCAGAAGAATTCCGAGAAGGGCGGGCAGAGCCCTCAATAGAAGAACAGCACGAAGAAGGGGTACCCATTTGGAGCCAGCTCCGAAGCAGCGGCCGGGAGTACCCTCGTGCGCGGATGCGCTCGCGTCTCCGTCGACCAGAAGAGGTAATAGTATTCCCTCAGCTCCTTGGCGCCGAGCTGAGGGGGGAAGATGGCCCGCTCCTCCCGCAGCACCGCGAGCCGCTGCGCCTCGGCCGACTTCACGCCCTTCCCCTTGTCGGCTTTCGGAGCCATGGCGGAGGTGGCAGGGGAGATCGACGGCGTTGGTGGTGCTGGTGGCGACGGAGGGCGGAGCGCTGCTCTCTTTCTGCTTCGAGAAGAAGGGGGGAGCGGCGGAGATTTTTGGAGTTGGAGCAACAAACGGCAAGATGGGCGAACTTCCCCTGTTTCCCCTGCTTATAAAGGGGGAGGGGGCGGACGTTTCGCCCTTCCCAATAAAGAAACCACCCATGATCTCTCCCACGATGCCGCATTCAACGCGTGCCATTGGGGGAGGGCGCTGTGGGTATGGAGTAAGATTCGGTGTTACCCGGGCCGCGCGTGCACGTGCCCTATTTTGGGCCTGGCCCAACAGCGCTCGGCACCGTGTGTGGCCCAGGCCCGGGGGCTCCTGTCGGTGTACTAGAACAGGGGTACCCTAGTATCCCGAACTTGTGCACGGGCAGTTGCAGCACCCCACGGCAGGGCTTGCCGGGTGACCGCCGAGATACTCCGTGGCTCCTTTGGAGCCATTCAAGAACAAAGTACTCAAGTAAAGAAGACAAGGCCCCGGCAAGAGGAGCTTGCCGGGAAGGCCAACCGAGGCATCTCAAGAAACTTGCCGCGATGCACCACGCGTCCCGGCAAGGCCCGGCGAGCAACAAACTTCCGGGCGCGACAAGACAACGACCGCGGCAAGACGCTTGCCGCGGCAAGCGGCCACTATGTGCCCATGCTCCAGCGCATCCGCCAACCTGTCGCCCTGGGGGCCTTTCCAGGCATGCGTGGCGGAAGGCTGTGCAGCCAGTGGTAAGCGGTGGCATGCGATGCTGACAAGATCGCCATCATGGCAGGCGGTGGCGCCCCTGACGGTCCTTCTCTACACTGTTTGGGCGACACAGACGGGCATTTAATGCCCTTGTCCCCTGCCGTCAGGGTTAGGTAGAGTACATTGTATAGGTAGCTGTACCAGCCACCACCCCTTTTTACATTTTTACCCTTCTCTGCATTGCCACCTGTCGGTGACCCCTTGAGCATATAAAAGGAGGCCCATGCGCAACGTAGAGGGGGTTCGGAAGGCTGGGTTGGAAGCCAGAAAAACACTTAGCTCTCTGGGGCAAGAACACAATACGATCAGACAAGCAGCAGTAGGAGTATTATCTCTCCGGAGAGCTCCGAAGCTGGGTAAACTGCTCGTGTGCTTCGCCTCGATCTGCTCTTCGTGCGACCTCCGCCCCCCGCCGAACCGAAAGGGGCTCGGTCCGCCGGTTCCATAGGTGTTCGTGGATCAGTTTCCCCGACAAAGGGGTGGCAATCGGGGTGGTTCTACATCACCAAGCCGCGTGACCCTGAATGGGTAGCGGCCCCTGAATTCAGATCTGGCATCCCCACACGGCTCACCTCCTGGAAAGAGAGCGGCCGGACATGGGGTGATTTGGAGGAGCTGACCGGACTCCAAGCCTGCATCCAAAAGCTAGTGGACAAGAAGCTCAAACTTGTCAACTAGTCCAGGTCATGCTCATCCGCCGGATTCTCCCGTGCCAACGACGGGGCTTCAATATGTGGGAGTTCGATCCGGCGCAGCACCAGACTTTGAGCGGGCTCTTCGACACTACATACGAAGATGTCTGGAGGGTGCTGTTTAAGGGTGCCGAGGCCCCCGCATCCGCTACCGAAGATCGCGGATTCAGCTTGCAGCGTCCAGCTGACGAGGTAAGCGATTTTGCCCTTTACGGGACGCTTGTTTTCCATAGTTTGACTCTATGCGGGATCTAAACTCCCTCTCCTTTGATAGGACTGGCTGGAGAAGGCCGAACAGACTATCTGTCCGGCCCCATTACCAGAGGACCCAGCGGACGCCCGCTTAACGGGGCTGCTGGTTCCGGCACCCCACGTGGTGCTGGAGAAGAAGGCCAAGAAGAAGGCCACGGGCACTCAGAAGAGTTCCCGTTTTCAGGTGTTATCGGATGATGACTCCGAAGCAGACTCCTCCCACAAAGGTGAGGAGGAGAAGAAGAAAGCCTCTCCCCTAGCGGGGGGAGGGAATAAAAGGAAGGCCTCACCAACGAGGGAGGCCGAAGGGTCCAAGAAGGGAAGGACTCTTCTCCCGGACTGCTCTGCCAACGCCGGCGACGACGACGAGGATTGGCCTCCAAGGGCCAAGCCCCTGACGAGATCGTAAGTATCCGGACTCCCGAATAACTTCATGATTTTTCTTTTCGCCACATGGTGTCTTTCTTATGCCGCATACAACCCTGCAGTCCGCCCAAGGATGATCTTCCCGCTTCGTCGAGCGGGTCCTTGGGTGCGTCGGATATGGATTGCCTTCCGACCGCCTCCACCCCCCGCGATGCGGACGATGCCGAGGTGGGATCCCGGGAGGGGACCTACCAGGAGGAGGAGGCCCCGGAGGTGTCGCAGAACAACCTCCCGGACTTTGCACCGGACTCGGCCCCGGAACCCATAGTGGCTCCGGAGTCCGGCGGGCGGCCCCTTCGTAAGAAGGGCAAGACCGTGACGCCGGCAGCCTCCATCCAACCGGAGGCGCCGGATAACTTGCTAGAGGCGCTCAATGGCGCCTCCATCGAAGAGGAATACCGCACTATTATGAGTGCGGTGATTCAGAAGGTTCAGCTCGCCAAGAGCGGGCTGACCGAAGCCTGAAGCAGCCTTCTAACAGGCTTTGAGGTAAGAATTTCGATATATGTAAAATAGTACCGCATAGACAGTAGCCCCTGATGCTCGGTTCGGTGTTCGGAAAGAAAAGCCGGACTGAGGATCTAAAAAGATATAGGCAGGAGTCATAAAAAATATGTCAATATGGGATTGCAAGTTGTGCTGCTGACCTCTGCCGCACTGACTGCGGAGGTCAATACTTTGAAGCAAAGCCTTGAGTGGTCCGAGAATGAGCTTGGCCGTGCCAAGAAGCAGCTCTAGGACAATGAAGGTGAGTAACACCTTATTAAAAATGTACCTTACCAAAAAGGATTTTGGTTGCAAGAAGAATGACAAGGATAACGTGGGTATTGCAGGGGCCACAAGCGAGGTGGCAACCCTGAAGGAGGCGGTGTCCGCGGCCGAACGTAATGCGGTCGTGGAATGCACCGAGCGAGAGAGGCAGGAGGCGCGGGTTGCGGAGGTACGGCAAGAGCTCCAGGCTCCCGTGGAAAAACACGAGAGTTTGGAGCGTGACTCGAAGACTCGAGAGTCCGAGCTTGCAACAGCTCTTGAGAGTGCCAAAGCCGCTAAGGCAGAAGCCTATAAGGCCCTCCAGGAAGTCGAGGCGTTGAAGAAAATAGCGGCGGGTAAGGCATTTTTCATGCAAAGTAAGCATGTGAGTGTGAATTACCTATCACTTACCGGAATTCGGAGCTCTCCAGGAGCGTTCGCAGATCTGCCCCACAGCGTGTCCGATGTTGCCGCTTTCTATAGGGCCGAGGAGGGGAGCTCGACGGAGAAGGTCTTCTGGTCTCAGTATGCTGAGGCCGGACATCCGGTGCCCCTTAGCGACCAGCTGAAGCAGCTGGTCGAGCTCCACAAGGTGGCCGAACAGGCCATGAAGGGCCTCATAGTTCGGCTATGGCCTAAGGAGGCCATGCCTGGGAGCTACTTCGGCCTGGTGCGGCGGCTGGTGGATGCGTGTCCATGGGTTGAAGTCATCAAGCACTCCGCCTGTATTGAAGGTGCCCGTCGGGCCCTTGCCCGCGCAAAGGTGCACTGGGGCAAGATGGATGCTCAGAAGCTTGTGACGGACGCGCCACCGCAGGGCAAGGAGAATCGCACGCCCAAGATGTATTATAAGAGTGTTCTGAAGGGTGCCCGCATTATTGCGGGTGAGTGCTCCAAAGATGTAATATTTGAGTAGACTTGCATTTTGCTATCCTGTGCGCTGAAAACTTAGTTCATATGCGCTAAGCAAAGCTTCTTAATTTAAAATGTTACCTTCTGTGCGGCTGTTTATCAAATATGAGAGATGGCAAGTTGTCGGCTTCAGCCCCCATGCCACGAGTGCTGGGGTGTTCGGGATAAATTTGAGCACTCTTGTTCCCATTTTTGGGTCCATCTAGGGAGGCGCTCAACACAACAAACAAGGCAACTGGACTTATAATGCTTGAACACTCTCACTTAGCCATAGAATTCTATAATTTTAAATTTCGGCGAAGCCCCTAGTATTCGGAAGGCTGAATTTGGGGCGCTATCCACGCCTGGGCCGGACAAAGCCGGATCCTCGCTCTAAGCGGCATAAGTCTTTAGGGACTCGGAAAAAACCTCTCGAACAGCGACCGACTCTCGCCTCATCATGACGGTCAGTTTTAGCTTTCTCCACTAAGGCGCTCGCCCAGCTCAACTGGGGCACAATCGCAGTGGTTCTCCCAGTGCTACCTTAGCCGATACAACGGAACGTAAGGTACCAAAACATGGGAGCCGGGCAAACCCAACTATTGACCCAAGACATGATTCGGAGCCGATGCATATAATGCTATAAGTTCGGGGTGCCGCACTTGTGAAAGTGTTCGGACTTATCACACCATGATGCGGGAAACATAAGCCCCTGGTGTGTTTAGCCGTACCAAAATGTACGGATGCAACATGTCATAAATGAACATATGTATAAGAAAGAAATGCAATTGGAAGCAAAAAGGTGCTGCATTACTTATTCAAGAAAAACTGATGTGAGTGCAGAACGATACAAATAGTGCGATAAGCAAGGGATGAGACTATTAAACATGTCCCCCTCCAGGGGTAGGCTGCGGAATGGTGTATAAAACAGATTTAATGCTCGTAATGGAGACCACCTGGATATTCGTTGTAGCCTTTCTCCTTCCCTGGCTATTGCATCGTGAGTTCGGTAGGTCTGCTGCCGGACAGGGCCTCTGACGAACGGAGTCCTGTGGGTAAAAATAAATAGGAAAAAGAAAAAAAAAGAACGACACACTTGAGAGCCCCTGGTGTGGTTGAGCCGCATTCTGGGCCTATCGTGGTCGTGCCCCTCTCCCCATGCCCATGGTATCTCCAAAGCATAATGGTGTACGCGAAGGACCTATCCTGACGTTTTGCAGGGGATGGGGTTGGGGCTGCACTGCTACGCGTGCTCGGAACGTGCCAGGTGGTCTTGTTGTAGGTTACTCCGGGCGCGTTTAGCCGTGTCCGGTCGCTTAACGGCCGGACTCGAGAATTGCCTTAAGAGGTTGCACTGTACTTATGCCGCGAGAGCCGCTGTATGTTCCTCCATTTGGAGAGAGCGTTCAGTGTTTCCGTTGACCGTGATGACTCCTCGAGGGCCTGGCATCTTGAGCTTGAGGTATGCGTAGTGCGGCACCGCGTTGAACTTTGCAAACGCGGTACGTCCGAGCAGAGCATGATAGTCGCTGCAGAATGGAACTATGTCGAAGATTGACTCCTCGCTTCGGAAGTTATCCGGGGATCCGAAGACCACTTCCAGTGTAACTAAGCCTGTACAATTGGCTTCTACACCTGGTATGACGCCTTTAAAGGTCGTCTTGGTAGGTTTAATCCTTGAGGGGTCTATGCCCATTTTGCGCACTGTATGCTGATAAAGCAGATTCAGGCTGCTGCCACCGTCCATCAGGACTCTGGTGAGGTGAAATCCATCGACGATTGGGTCTAAAACCAATGCGGCGAATCCGCCATGGCGGATGCTAGTGGGGTGGTCCCTTTGGTAAAAAGTGATCGGGCAGGAGGACCATGGATTGAACTTCGAGGCAACTGGCTCCATCGCGTATACATCCCTGAGTGCACGCTTCCGCTCCCTTTTGGGTATGTGTGTTGCATATATCATGTTCACCGTCCGCACCTGTGGGGGGAAACCCTTCTGTCCTCTGTTGTTCGGCGGTCGGGTCTCTTCCTTGTTATCGTTATGCAGCCCCTTGTCATTTTTTTCGGCAATTAACTTGCCTGCCTGCTTGAATACCCAACAGTCCCTGTTGGTGTGGTTGGCTAGCTTTTTGGGGGTGCCGTGTATCTGACACGAGTGGTCGAGTATTCGGTCTAAATTGGACGGACCCAGAGTAGTTCTTTTGAATGGTTTTTTTCGCTGATCGGGTTTAGAGCCTCTAAATCCGGCATTGACTGCCGTATCTTCACTATTATCACCGTTAATGCGGCGTTTGTTTTTGTTGCGAGGCGACCTGCCATTACGGTCGTTGATATCCGGACTGCCAGAATTTTTGCTGAGGTTGTTGCTGCGTGCTAGCCAGTTGTCCTCACCCGCGCAGAAGCGGGTCATGAGTGATGTGAGGGCTGCCATGGATTTCGGCTTTTCCTGTCCCAGGTGCCGGGCAAGCCACTCGTCGCGGATGTTATGTTTGAAGGCCGCGAGGGCCTCCGCATCCGGACAGTCGACGATTTGGTTTTTCTTGGTTAAGAACCGTGTCCAGGATTGTCTAGCCGATTCGTCTGGCTGCTGAATTATATGGCTTAGGTCGTCAGCGTCTGGTGGTCGCACATACGTGCCTTGGAAGTTATCGAGGAATGCGGCTTCCAGGTCTTCCCAACTCCCAATTGACTCTGCTGGCAAGCTATTAAGCCAATGCCGGGCTGGTCCTTTAAGCTTGAGTGGGAGATATTTGATGGCGTGAAGATCATCACCGCGGGCCATGTGGATGTGAAGGAGATAGTCTTTGATCCAAACCGTGGGGTCTGTTGTGCCATCGTAAGATTCAATATTCACGGGTTTAAACCCTTCAGGGATTTGATGATCCATTACTTCATCTGTGAAGCATAGTGGGTGTGCGGCGCCTCTGTACTGGGCGATATCACGACGGAGCTCAAAAGAGCTTTTTCTATTTTGTTCGTCCCGGCCGGACTTACTGTGTCCGGCGCGACGGTTGTTGTCACATATCATGGGGCGCCCACGCGATCCATAGATCGATCTTGATTGTCTTGCCTTATCCTCCAATATATCTCGCAAGTCCGGAGCGTTCCCCTGTGGCCTTGTGCTTTTTGAGCGATGCCGGGGTACGGTTCTAGTGAAGGGCCTAGAGGCCTCTCTATCGCGACCATGGGGTGGTCGGTCAGCCGTATTGTCTGCTGGTGATGCAGGTTCATATGCCTCCTCCTCTAATCGGGGGAGCAGCTTGCGTTTGGGGTAGCTTTTGGAGGGGCGTTCGAGCTCATGCTCTTCGGCCGCGAGGACTTCAGTCCATCTGTCGGCTAGCAGATCTTGATCAGCTCTAACCTGTTGCTGCTTTTTCTTGATGCTGTTTGCCGTGGCCATAAGCCTGCGTTTAAAACGCTCTTGTTCGACGGGATCCTCAGGCACGACGAATTCGTCGTCGTCGAGGCTTGCCTCGTCTCCGGAGGGAGGCATATAATCCTCTACCTCTTCTTCTGCCGCTCTCTCATGAGGGCTGGCGTCTCCGTCCTCCCATGCTGAATCTTGCTGGAGTGGGTTGTCTTTGGCACTATCTGGGGTGTTATTATCTCCGGTGCCAGAATCTTCATTCTTGATGTGGCGGGATTTAGAGCGGCGCCACTGAGGCTGGCGCTTGGGCTGTTTCTTGGAGGGGTCATCCTCCGCTATTCCTTCGCCATTCCCATCCTTTGGGATATCCACCATGTATATGTCATATGATGAGGTGGCTTTCCAGTGCCCGGTAGGCGCTGGTTCTTGGTCGTCTCGGGCATCGTCGTCCATACCATCGATGTCTTCGGAGTCATAGTCTAGCATGTCGGTTAGATCGTCGACAGTGGCTACTAAGTGGGTGGTGGGTGGGCTTTGAATTTCTTCGTCGTCCGCATCCCAACCGTCCTGACGGCAGTCCGGCCAGGGCTGTCCAGATAATGAGAGATATTTTAGCAAACTCAAGATGCCGCCAAAAGGTGAGTGTTGAAAGATGTCCGCCGTGGTGAACTCCATGATCGGCGCCCAACCAGATTCGATTGGAGGGGGCGCGGGAGGCTCGGAGTCCGGCACCTCGGAGTGACGGGCTTCATGAGGGACAAGATCAGTGTTCGGCTCTATCGCCGTAGAGGTTGCAGCCCTAGAGGCGGTGTCTAGCCATCCGTCCTCGATCTGCGTAGCCGGCTCTGAATTGAAGATCGGAGCGGACTCGAGTGCGGCCTCCAGGATACTGTCCGGCTACAGAGCTAAATAATGCTCGTCGTGACAGTGCGGCACGCTCGGCTGTGGCTCGAATCCATCGAGGAACAAGTGCCCGCGGATGTCAGCCGTGAAGTTCAAACTTCCAAATCTAACCTGACGGCCAAGGGCGTAGCTTTCGATCTGCTCCAGATGGCCAAGCGAATTGGCCCGCGGTGCAAAGCCGCCGAATACGAAGATCTGTCCGGGGAGGAAAGTCTCACCCTGGACTGCGTCGTTGTTGATGATCGGAGAAGCCATCGAGCCTATCGGTGACGACATAGAGGAACTCTTAATGAAAGCACCAATGTCGGTGTCAAAACCGGCGGATCTCGGGTAGGGGGTCCCGAACTGTGCGTCTAGGCGGATGGTAACAGGAGACAAGGGACACGATGCTTTACCCAGGTTCGGGCCCTCTTGATGGAGGTAAAACCCTACGTCCTGCTTGATTAATATTGATGATGTGTGTTACAAGAGTAGATCTACCACGAGATCAAGGAGGCTAAACCCTAGAAGCTAGCCTATGGTATGATTGTTCTTCGTCCTACGGACTAAAGCCATCCGGTTTATATAGACACCGGAGAGGGCTAGGGTTACACAAAGTCGGTTACAATGGTAGGGGATCTACATATCCGTATCGCCAAGCTTGACTTCCATGCCAAGGAAAGTCCCATCCGGACACGGGATGAAGTCTTCAATCTGGTATCTTCGTAGTCTTGGAGTCCGGTCGATGATGATAGTTCGGCTATCCGGACACCCCCTAGTCCAGGACTCCCTCAGCATTCATCATGCAACAGTTATAACATTGGGTGGCAGAGAACTTGCACCAGTTCATCTATATAATGTAGGCATGTATTCCGAATATAGTCATACGTGCTTATGGAAAAGAACTTGCATGACATCTTTTGTCCTACCCTCCCGTGGCAGCGGGGTCCTAACGGAAACTAAGGGATATCAAGGACTACTTTTAATAGAGTACTGGACCAAAGCATTAGCACTTAGTGAATACATGAACTCCTCAAACTATGGTCATCACCAGGAAGTGTCCCGACTATTGTCACTCCGGGGTTAACGGATCATAACACGTAGTAGGTGACTATAACATGCAAGATAGGATCAAGAACACTCATATATTCATGAAAACATAATAGGTTCAGATCTGAAATCATGGCACTCGGGCCCTAGTGACAAGCATTAAGCATGGCAAAGTCATAACAACATCAATCTTAGAACATAATGGATACTAGGGATCAAACCCTAACAAAACTAACTCGATTACATGGTAAATCTCATCCAACCCATCACCATCTAGCAAGCCTATGATGGGATTACTCACGCACGGCAGTGAGCATCATGAAATTGGTGACGGAGGATGGTTGATGATGACGATGGCGACGGATTCCCCTCTCTGGAGGCCCGAACGAACTCCAGATCAGCCATCCCGAGGAAGAACAGGGCTTGGCGGTGGCTTCGTATCGTAAAACGAGATGAATCCTTCTCTCTGATTTTTTTCTCCCCGAATGTGAATATATGGAGTTGGAGTTGAGGTCGGTGGAGGTCCATGGGGCCCACAGGTAGGGGGCGCGCCGAGGGGGTAGGGCGCACCCTCCACCCTCGTGGCCAGGGTGTGGTCCCCCTTCAGCTGATTCTTTCGCCACTATTTTTTGTTAATTCCAAAAAGTGCCTCTGTGAAGTTTCAAGTCATTCAGAGAACTTTTATTTCTGCACAAAAATAACACCATGGCAATTCTGCTGAAAGCAACGTTAGTCCGGGTTAGTTCCATGCAAATTAGAGTCTAAAACAAGGGCAAAAGAGTTTGGAAAAGTAGATATGTTGGAGACGTATCAGAACGCGAGATAAAATAAATTACTAAAAATAGATCTCAAAGGAAAATATGATTAAGAAGAGACCCAGTGGTCATAGATTTCACTAGTGGCTTCTCTTGAGAAAAATAGCATATGGTGGGTAAACAAATTACTGTTGGGCAATTAATAGAACTTCAAATAATCATGATGATATCCAGGCAATGATCATTATATAGGCATCACGTCCAAGATTGGTAGACGGACTCCTGCCTGCATCTACTACTATTACTCCACACATCGACCGCTATCCAGCATGTATCTAGTGTATTAAGTTCATGGAAAACGGAGACATGATGCAGACAAGATCTATTTATGCAGAAATAGACCCCATCTTGTTATCCTTAATAGCAACAATACATACATGTCAGTTCCCCTTCTGTCACTGGGATCAAGCACCGTAAGATTGAATCCATCACAAAGCACCTCTTCACATGGCAATAAAAATTGATCTAGTTGGCCTTACTAAACCAAAGATTCAAAGAAGAAATACGAGCCTATAAGTAATCATTCATATAAAAGATCAAAAGACTCAAATAACTTTCATGGATAAAAACATAGATCTGATCATAAACTCAAATTTCATCGGATCCCAACAAACACATCGCAAAAAAAGTTACATCAAATAGATCTCCAAGGGACCATTGTATTGAGAATCAAGAGAGAGAGAGAGAGAGAGAGAGAGAGAGAGAGAGTAAGCCATATAGCTACTAACTACGGACCCGTAGGTCTACAATGAACTACTCACGCATCATCGGAGAGGCACCAATGAGGATGATGAACCCCTCCATGATGGTGTTTAGATTGGATCTGGTGGTTCTGGAACTTGTGGGTGGCTAGAATTGATTTTCGTCAACTTCGCTAGGGTTTCTAGAATATTGGGGTATTTATAGAGCAAAGAGGCGGTGCGGGAGTTCACCGAGGTGGGCACAACGCACCAGGGAGCGCCTGGGCCTCCAGGGATGCCCATGTGTCTTGTGCTCACCTCAGGGGGCCTCTTCAGTACTTCTTTGGCCCACTGGATGTCTTCTAGTCCAAAAAAAATACACAAAAAGTTTTGCTGCGTTTGGACTCTGTTTGATATTGATTTCCTGCAATGTAAAAAACAAGGAGAAAACAGCAACTGGCACTTGGCACTATGTCAACAGGTTAGTCCCAAAAAATGATATAAAGTTTCTATAAAATGATTGTAAAACATCCAAGAATGATAATATAACATCATGGAACAATCAAAAATTATAGATAGTTGGAGACGTATCCCCAAGCTTAATTTCTGCTCGTCCTTGAGTAGGTAAATGATAAAAACAAAAATTTTGATGTGGAATGCTGCCTAACATGTTCATCACATATTCTTTTCTTTGTAGCATGGACATTTGGACTTTTATATGGTTCAAAGCAATAGTCTAGTTTTGACATGAAGACTTTAATAATCAAGCATATCAACAAGCAACCATGTCTTTCAAAATATCAACACTAATGCAAGTTATCCCTAGCCCATTATGCTCAATCATTGATCCATTCATGAAATACACTCCCATATTAGCTACACCAATGCTCAAGTACGATCATAGTGCCCCTTAGTTGGTGCTTTATAAGAGAAGATGGAGACTCAAGTAAAATAAAAATTGCGTAAAGTAAAATAAAGGACCTTCGTAGAGGGAAGTAGGAATTTGTAGAGGTGCTAGAGCTCAAAGCAAAAAAGATAGAGATAAAACATTTTGGGTGGCATTGCTTTTCCTGTCAACGAAAACGATCAAGTAGTTCCCAATACTTTCCATGCTAGATATATCATAGGCGGTTCCCAAACAGAAAATAAAGTTTATTCCTTTTTCCACCATACTTTCACTTTCCATGGCTAACTGTATCCACGGATGCGCTGCATACCAACACTTTCCAAGGAATTTATTATTTGACAACATAAAGTAAATTCATTTTTCATGTCGGGATTGGGCATCCCTAATACCTTTGTCGTATTCTCATGCAATCACAAGTGAATAAACACTCATCTTGAGAATAACATATCTAGCATGGAAATATATCATCCACCCCTACCATTTCATGAGCGGTACGAGCACACAAAAGAGAAATTTATTTTGAAAATTAGAGATGGCACATACAATTTTTTTAAGAACGGCACAGAAATACCGCATTTAGGTAGGTATAGTGGACTCATGTGGCAAAAACTGGTTTAAAGGATTTTGGATGCACAAGTAGTGATCATACTTAGTGCAAATGAAGGCTGGCAAAAGATTGGGAAGCGTCCAACCAAGAAACGAAAAATCTCATAAGCAAGCATTAAGCATAACTAACGCTGAATAATGCACCACAAATATGATGTAATTTCATTGCATAACTATTGACTTTTGTCCTTCAATAGAGAATCACAAACCTTAACACCAATATCTATACCTACTAATAAAGTAAGGTGCGTTTCTCCATTTTTTTATCCGTTCACCACCAAAAAGATTTTTTCCCTATCCGAGGTGGTACTAAATGTTTGTGCCTCCGTTTGCTAGAAAAGAAAAGTCAATTTTCGTACATGGTTCGTGCACATTGTGGCCCGTCAAAGCCAGCCCACTTATTTCCCTGCGCACACTGCTAGGAAAATCCTATTTACCGCAGAGGGCGACAAATAGTCTGACCATCGCACATGGCCCAAGGCTGTCCCAGCCCGTTTTCATTTTTTGTGTGTTTTATTTCGACTTTATTTTTCGTTCTTCATCTATTTATTATTTTATTTTATTTTCTATAGCATTATTTTCTTAACTTTTTTCTTAAATACAAAATTTAAAAAATCAGAACTTTGATTTATTTGTTCAATTTTTAGAAATAATTCCGAATTCCAAAAAATTTAGAAATAATGCCGAACTTTGATTTAAAAAAGTTTGACACTTGAATTTCTTTTTATCATTCCAATTTTTTTAAAATAACAAAAATAGTCTAATTTATTTAGAAAAGTTTGTTCTTTCCAAAAAAATGAGATATTCAAAATATAATTGCATTTTAGAAAATGTTCCATTTGTTCTAAAAAATTTGTGTTCTCCAAAATAAAATGGGATTTTCCAAATCAAATTGGATTTTAAAACATGTTCGCCAATTTTTTCATCCGTTCACCGCCGAAAAGATTTTTTTTCTATCCGAGGTGGTACTACATTCGTATGCGTTTGTCTGCTACAAAAAGGCTCTTTTCCAGAATTTCATATGTGGGCCACATGTTGTGGCCCAGCGAAGCCAGCCCACTTATATTTTTGCCCAGGCAGCTGTTAAAATTATATTTTCCGCACAGAGCGACAAATAGTGGTACCTTTGCAGCGGACAACCAACAATGGGCTGGCCCATTTTCATTGTTTTTGTGTTTTATTTTTATTTTTATTCTTCTTCTCCTATATCTTTTTTAACTTCCAATTTTATTTTTATAGAATTTATTACATAAATATAAAATTCTCAAAATAATTCAGGATTTTATTTAAAAATAAAATTATAGAAAATGTTCATAATTCCGATATTTTGTTGCTATTTTCAAAAATATTCAGAACATGAAAAAGGTTTCCCATTTTTCCAAACAGATTTATTGTTTTTCAAAATTGTTCGAGATACTAAGAAAATGGCAATTTAAAAAATGCTCCAAATTTGAAAAATATTCTTGTGTTAGTTAAATTTTCACAATGGGAAATAATATTAAAAGATACATATTTTTGAAAAAATGTTATGAAATTCCAACATATGTTCCAGTTCTAGAATAGTTCACAAATTCTCATGTTTTTATAAAAAATTTGGTGTATTCAGAAAATGTTTATAAAATTTAAAGGGGTTCTCGTTTCAAAAATAAAATCAGGTTTTTCTGAAAGTGTACATAGTTTACAAAAAACTATTCCGAATTTAAAAAACGGTTCATGTTTCCGGCAATATTCCGAAAATACATACCTTAAAATCTCCTCAATACAAAGGAGAGTAGATTTAATAATTCGTTGGCCTTTTCAGGCGTACGATAACGTCACAAAATTCTTAGCTGCCCTCGATCAATGAATGGAAAAGTAGCAGCTTGATTACTTCATACCAGGCGAAACCGAGAACCTAAATGTCTCTTTTTCACGTGCACAGAGGGTCTTGCTTGCACATATAATTCTCAAAAACTTTAAATGTATACTAATTTTTCTCCCGTTGCAACGCACGGGCATATGTGCTAGTTCTTACTAAAGCATAATTAATCATCAACATGACTCACATATCACTATCATCATATCTCAAAACTATTACAAGGAATCAAGTTTATTTTGTCCAATGATCTTCATGAAAGTTTTTATTATATCCCTCTTGAATATCTATCACTTTGGGACTAATTTCATTTGTTGCTTTTGATAGCTCAAACAAATTTAAGTGAAGAACATGAGCATAAAAATTTTCTTCTCTAAAAATAATTTAAGTGAAGCAAGAGAGAATTTCTTAAAAAAATTACTAACTCTCAAATAAATCTAAGTGAAGCATGAAAGAATGTCTTCAAAAATATCAAAGCACACCGTGCTCAAAAAGATATAAGTGAAGCACTAGAGCAATTCCATAGCTCATAAAGATATAAGTGAAGCATAGAGAGCAATTCTAACAAGTCATAGCATAATTTTGGCTCCCTCAACTAGGTGTGTCCAGCAAGGAAAGATGACTTAAAATAGAAAGCAGAACAAGTAAAGACTCATATCATACAAGACACTGCAAGCAAAACTCATAATATGTACGAATAAAAATATAGCTCCAAGTAGAATACCGATGGTTGTTAGAAGAAAGAGGGGATGCCACTTAGGGGCATCCCCAAGCATAGTTGCTTGAAAATTCTTGAATATTATCTTGGTGTGTGTCGGGCATCCCCAAGCTTAGCCTTTTGCTAATCCTTACTCCTTCATCCATCACGATCTCACCCAAAATTTGAAAACTTCAATCACATAAAACTCAACAAAATCTTCGTGAGATCCATTAGTATAAGAAAACAAATCACTACTTTAAGTACAGTTGAAACCCATTCATATTTTGTTATTGTATTATATCTACTGTATTTTAACTTCTCTATGGCAAAAACTCTTCAAAGAAAACCATAGAATCATCAAAACAAGCACATAACACAATGAAAACATAATTTGTCAAAAACAGAACAGTCTGTTCTAATCAGGGAACTTCGTATACTTCTGTAACTCCAAAAATTCTGAAACATTAGGACCACATGGGAAATTTGTATATTAATCTTCTGCAAAAAGAATCAACTCAAAAGCGCTCTTCTGTTAAAAATGGGAATTTTTCTGAGCGCAAAAGTTTCTGTTTTTCAGCAAGATCAAATCAACTATCACCCAAATCATCCCAAAGTCTTTGCTTGGAACAAACACTAATTTAAACCACAAAAACACATCTAAAGAGAGGCATAATTGGGTATTTTATTGAAAACAACAAGAAAACCAAAAAGCAAAAAGATACAAGTTGGGTTGCCTCTGAACAAGTGCTATTGTTTTACGCCCCTAGCTAGGCATAATGCAAAGGATCTAAGTGTTGTCATCTTTGTTTTCCAACTCTTCAATAAAACACTTGGAATTTCTCAAGGATTTAAAATACACATTTTCAAGGACAATACTCTTAGGACCAAGTTTGAAGAACTCATTCTTGCACAAGGGGTCTCTTATAACTTCAACAAAATCAGAGTGAATCATCTCAAGATCTTTTCTGTTGCTATTGGAAGTTGCACCCTTATTTTTAGTGTCTTGAGTAATCTTGCCAATTTTTAACGGAGTTTTCTCGATAGTTTTGGCGAAAGCAAAAGCCATACCTAGATTACTCAGATTTCTTCTAGTTCATCAATCCGAGACGAGCTTTCTTCAATTCTTTCATGAATTATAGTCCCCTTTTCTTTTAACAACTTTAAAACTTCTCCCGCTTTTGACCAAATTTTAGTAGAAAAATTATGCATCTTCTTATACAAGTTTTCATAATGTTTGTCGATAAGCATTTTCTTTTCAATAGCATCTAGTCTTTCCATAACATGCTCGAGAGTCAAAGTTGTTTCATTAATCATAAGCGGTGGAGACCCCACTAAATTTCCCATAGCATTAAAAGAATCAAGAGAGGGACACATCAAAAACTTTCCACCGGTAATTGTATCAAGGACGAATCTATACCAAGTGGTGATACCCACGTAAAAAGAGCGAAGAAGAACAATGGTAGATTGCTTACGGATAGATCAATTATGAGCATTGCAAATCCTATACCAAGCATCTTTTAAATTCTCCCCACCCCTTTGTTTGAAGTTGAGAACCTCGTTCTCGGGAGTGCACGCAATAGAGGAAGAACTATCCATAACATCAAAAAGTGGTCACCAAGATTGCACTCAGAAACAGATCTGACTGCGAACAAAAAAGAGCGCGAATAAAACGACAAATTTTTGTGAAGTGTGGGAGATGAAAATAATGTAAATTGCAAGGAGATGAGAGTTGTGATTAGGAACCTAGTAGATTTTGATGATGTCTCCCCGGCAATGGCACTAGAAATTGGCGAGTTGTCGCTAGACTATCTTGGCTTGATCCTCCCCAACAATGGCGCCAGAAATTCCTTTTGATGTTTGCTTGAACTCACTACAAAAAATAGACACATCCGTGACATTTTGGGCCGAATAAAAAAAATTGTCATACTTATGACACTTCTATGACGATAATTGTGACAAAACCCGGTATCATCATAGATGTGGTGGGCTCCTACTTCTATGACAAAAAATCATGACAGAAAATGGATTTTCGTCCTGGGCGGGCCGGAGACGCAGTTGCATGACATTCTTTGGGCCGTCCATGACGGAAAAACCCGTGGTAGAAGCGAGGGCGAGGAAAATATCAAGGAGTTGCCGGTTACGATGGGTGCACTATAAAAAAATACACTTCCGTGATGATACGTGTTTGTCGCAGTAGGTCGCGTTTTTTGTCATGCATGTACATCCATGACGATTTTATGACAGAATCAAGATAGTCATACCTGTGTTGTCGTAGAAGTGTTCCATGACATTACCAAAGTTATCATCACGGAAGTGTCCACTTCCATGACGATAAATCGCGCGTCACAGAAGTGCTTTCGTCAAGGGTGCCCGACACATGGCATCCACCATAACGGAACGCCGTTAAGCTATCGGGTCGGGTTTTGGATCCGATAACCCGTTAACAGCCCCGACCAATGGGGATTTTCCACGTGTAAAATCATTATTGGCTGGAGGAAAAACATGTTGGCTCACCGTTGGGACAGATGTCATCCGCTCATTGGACGAAAGACGCCTATGATACGGCGACACATGGCACAGCCCAACAGAGGCCCATTCCTGTGAAAAGGCCGGCCCGTTTTACTTGGTCAAAAGGTGGCGGGCCGGTCCACGGAAAGCATGTTAACGGCCTGTTCGCATATAGCCCATTTACAGCCCGCTAACCCAGGGGCCGTTATGCCCTATCCGAATTAGGCCTGGTAGCGTCATCTGGGCCGTCCAATATGATTCCAGCCCGTTTTAAGTTCCGGCCCATGTGTGGCCCATGACTTCCTTCAGCCCATATGAGGCCCTTTGTAACTCTTGGCCCATTAATGGCCCGTGGTGAAACTAGCCCGTAATGAATCATGTATCACTTTATACCCATGCATTAACGGCCTGTTATTCCATTGGGCCATTTCCAGCCCAAGTTATCTTTCGGCCTTCTAAGGGACCATTGATTCTTGGGCTCATTTGCAGCATTCGGTTACATACGGCCCGTTACTATCTTTTTCTGCTTGTGGGCCAAATTCAGCCCGTCGTTACAGTCGGCCCATTTGCGGACCGTTAATACGTTGGGCCGTTTTCATGTCAAAAAAACCCGTTGGGCTGTTTTCATAGAGTTATCAAATACGGCCTATTAACGGCCCATTATGGTCCACGAATAGTACGGCCCATGATTGGCGAAATGATGATATGCCCCGTAAAAGGCCCATGGATCCTATGGCCCGTATGAGGCCCATGAATAGTACGGCCCGTAGAAGGCACATGTATTGTACGGCCCGTAGAAGGCCCATGGAACCTACGACCCGTAGAAGGCCCATGAATCCTAAGGCCCGTATAGAAGGCCAATGGATCCTACGGCCCGTACAAAAGGCCAATGGATCCTACGGCCGGAAGAATGCCCATGGATCATACGACCCGCAGGAGGCCCATGGTTACAACAGTTCGTGTGTTGGCATGATTATTTTGGCCTAGTTACCAAAAATAGGCTATTGTGGCCACTAGAAAAACACAGAAAAAGAACTGCAGTGACTATAAGCAAACAACTAAACAAGACAATAAGGAAATAAATAAGCAAGCAATTAACGCTAGCCTATTGCCGCTATTACACATATTACATCCACTGGGCATCAAAATTCGCCACCAGTGCAAATATAGGGAACAAAGCACCATATTACATACACTGGCCGTCAAAATTGGCCAGTAGTGCAAATAAACGCGGCAGCAAAACAAGAGCATAACTGAAACAACTTCAGAAGAGCTCTAGAAACGTTATCCTGGGTATCCACCATGCTGGCAATAAGCTTAGCAAGCTTATTAGCTTTTTCCTGTTTGGCGCTAAAATCCTCCAACGCTTGCTGTTACACCAGAAAGTATGCATCTGAATGCTCTAGGGACTTCCGCAGTCCTTCCGCTTCTTGTCGCAGCATAGCTAATCGATGTCTTTCAGCTTGTAGTTGAGACTCAAGAAACCGAACTGATTCAGACAGTGAGTTTGAATAGCTTGTGCAAGCGGTAGTGGCCAGTAACTCGAACACTAAACCAAGACAGGACTTTGGGGTTCTCTCGCTGTCTTCAAGATAGTCTTCCTTAGCTGTTTTATCAGCTTTGTTGGAGACCAACAAGGATGTGTCACTATCTTGAACCTTATCCGCATTACTTCCTTTACCATTGCTTGATAAGGCACTCTTCCACAATATTCTGTCAGCATTCTAAAAGAAGAAACAAGCAGACACATAACAGGTTTAGCATGTACTAGTATACGAAACTCATTTCGGTGAACTAGTTCATTAGTAAGGTGGACAGGATTAAACTACCAAGTCTTCTATTGCCAAGTACTAGTATATAAGAAAAGCATCAAACAAACATATATCTATGTCCTATGGTCACTGCATTGTCTTGCCAAATCAAAATAGAGACACGGTTCAAATCATATCAGTTCAAGAGAAAGGAGGAGTGAAAGAATACAAAACGTGGGAAGCTATACGGCACAACAAGATTTCATATGGGTACCACGGGTCTACATGTACAACAGCACTATTGGCTCTGTTGTGATGCTAGTAATGTGCATGATATGAAAGTCAACTGTATACACAATTGAAATTGAAATCAACAGAGCTATTGATAAGAGCAAACATGTTAAAGAAACATGCGTGAACATACCTGCTGTGCCATTGGAGTTTCGATTGGATCCTTCAATTTAAAAATAAGTTTGTATGAGTAAATACAGTGATACAAGAGCAAAGCAATCATAGTTAAAAAAGGCGCGCCTAAGCGAGCGCTTAAGCGCGCCTAGGCTCTAGGCGTTGGCAAAACGCATTGCGCATAACTATGCTTAATCTGTGCATAACTGCGCATAAGCATGCGCTTTTGTCAGTAAAGCGCAAGGCGGTGGCAAAACGCACAATTAACGCCTAGCGCTTTTTTGAACTATGATAGCAATGAAATCTTAAATTAGAACAGTTGTTCTTCAGGTTTAGGCACTTTTTCTACATGAACAGAGTACAGTAAGACGCAAGAATATAATACTTAAAAATAGAAAATGAGCTCATAGACCTTACAACATTCTTGGTTCGGGACCAGTACAGAAAAAGGTGTTCCCAGTCATCGTCCAGTAAATGTGTCTCAGGAGAACGTAAGGGAATTTGATGAGTTTCTTTGCCGGTGAAGTATGTTTTCTTCAGGTAATTCCGATACTGCCACCAAGCATTCTTGAAGATAGCAGAGGTATTAGCACAGGTTACCTCATCCTGAGTTTCCAAATCAGTCCTTCTCTATAGAAAAAATGGGAAAATTTGATGTATTATAACCATCATGGAGGTAGAATGTATGGGACGAAGCAAAGTAATTGCCATGAATAACATTACTTACACATAACTCCTGGACAAACACCTGCAACTGGCATTTTCCTTCATCTTCAGTATAATATTTCCAAGATGGGAAGATACGCACATACGATTTAACAACATCAAATGCGATAGAAGCTAAACTATGACTAGCTAGTTGTGCTTCCTCCACAGGAATAGGCGTACTAACTGGTGAAGTTGGGGTTCGCCGTGATAGTACTAGCCCTTTGGGCACTGGAGCTGCCTTACTAACTGCTCTTGTTTGGGAGCTCTGTGGTGGAGATGGTGATGTGTCAATAGGAACTGGGTTACTATCAGCTGGGGTTGGGGTTAGATTGGGTGAAGCTGGTTCTCTGTCCATCGCAGTAGGGGTACAATCTGCGAGAGTTTGGGTTATGTGTGGTAGGGCTGGTTCTTGTGCATGTACAACCGGGGTGCTATCTCCACCAAGAGGTAGCACTATTTTATTTGAAGACCGTGCTTTTAGTCTGCTAGATACTGGCATCACCCGCTCCAATTCAAATGGCTGATAAATAGGAAACATAGTTGAATGTACAGACATTGTATGAGAGACAGATGCAGTAGATAGTGTGGAAAAAAGAGGGCATGAAATAGTTGACATGTATATTGTTTAACTAAAACGGATAGCATGACATGATTTCACATATATGATGTCTATCTAAACTGGATAGCATAGCATAACATAATTCAAAGATATGATGAATAACTAAATAGGATCGCATGACATAATTCACCTACATGTGATTTATATGCTAAACAGAGGGCATTCGATATGATGTATGCACTAAGAACATGGTGTTGAATATTGTGTATATGATGTTTAAACTATGCAATGCAAGACACCATATGCACGAGTTAGAGCATACACCTTAGTGGGAGAATAGGACTGGTCATCTGTCTCCGAATCCATCTCTGAGGAGCTAGCGGGACCCAACAAGAGATCTGTTTCGATAGGTAGCATTGTCTGCTCTGAAGGCCTTGTTTTCACTCTGGATTTTTCCATCTCCCACCCAAATGGCTGATTCACAGGAAGAGTAGTTTAATGTACAAACATTGTCGACAAATGGAAATGTAATGAAGAAAAGGATAGGCAAGATATCATTCAAATATATGATGCCTGGTTAAATAGGATGGCATTGCACATTTCACATATATTATGGCTGGCTAAAAGACATGAGACTGCATAATTCCCATATATGATATAGAAACTAAACAGTTGGCATTATAGAACATGTCTAAACTAAGCAGATGACATATATGATGTCAAAAGTAGGCACTGCAAGGCAACATATGCATGATATGACTAACATCATCATACCAAGGTAGAGCAAACACCTTGGGGGGTAAATAGGAGTGGTCAGCGGCGTCTGAATCTGCCTCAGAACAGATATCTTCCTCTCGATTACAATCTGGAGAGGGGTGGGGAGGGTTTGCCATTGAACCCACCATGGAGCGATGTCTGCATGACATTGTATTGCCGCGCAAAACTCTTCTCTTTTTCTCTACATGTTCAGCATGACTGTGTCCAATATCTGACAAGCATACAAAAAAATATGGAGAGAATATGTAAGGAGAGCATGCAGAAATTTAAAGTGATGGTAACAACCAATGGATGGATCCAAAAATAATGATAGCAGGATGATGATTGCTTTAAATTAATAAAAATACAGATGATGATTGCTTTACTATTTGTTTCCCACCCAAGATGAACAACATAGGCATACCCTAGGTGAACCAGATATTAGACAGACATACTATTCATTGCTGCCTCAATATGTGCCCCACAACTAATTTAGAACTCAAGTTTGAACATTAATTTGGACCTGACTTGGGAGTCCAAGAGTTGAACAGGACGATAAAGTAGCAGGTAAGTTTAAGAAATGCATAACATAAGCAGAAACAAAAGAGTGCGACCTCTCTTGTGGACCCATGTACTCCTCAGGTTCATCTGCTGACTCGATGATGGTGATACCCTTGCGGTGGGTGCCGGCGGCAGGGAAGGAGATCTGAGGCAGCGAAAGACACTACTAGAAATACCACTACTAATGGCGCACCTAATATGGCCATTAATGGCGCATCACTGGTGCGCCATTGATAGCACGCCATTAGTAATTTTTACTAATGGCGCACCACCTGGTGCGCCATTAGTATCTGGTATACTAATGGCGCACCACCTGGTGCGCCATTAGTATATGCGAGGGTGCGCCATTAGTATGCCTCCCAGGGGGCATGTATACCCAGGTGCTTTGGCATACTAATGGCGCACCACCTCTGGATGCGCCATTAGTAACCGCAGCATACTAATGGCGCACTACCCGGTGATGCGCCATTAGTATGCACTGTCATACTAATGGCGCACTGTCATGTGATGCGCCATTAGTATGAATATTAGGTTTTTTTTTATTTTTTTATTTTCTGTTTTTTGCACAGGTTACAAAATGTATAATTTGACAAAATATAGACAGCACACATCAACAATAGATTCATCAAATACAATAGAAGATTAGTCTTTGAATACAATTCATCATATTAGTCTCCGAATACAATTCATCATATTAGTCTCCGAATTGAAAAGACCGAACAAAGATAGAACATTATATTACAAGTCTCGAGACCGCGAGTAGCGAGTTTATCTTCGCATTACAAGTCGATATCGATCATCTAAACTACCATCACATAGAAGAGAGCTGCGGTCATCACGATGAGCATCATCACGATGAAACTCGTCTTCATCCGGTTCCTCCAACGCTCCCTCCCCTCTCCCGCTAGATAGCGGGCGTATCTAGATTCGGCCTCGGCCCTAGTGGTGTACCCTTTGTAACTGTTACCGCTGAATCGGTGAACCTGTCTCCGACACTCCTCCCAGTCATCGTAGACTCCGGGAACCTTACCCTTGTACACGACATACGTCGGCATCGCTATGCACTAGCCAAACGAAACGTTAGTACCAATTCACAGACAATACATAAGCAATATATAAGTATGCAACAGAACGATCGGAAGAGAAAAGCAAGACATTAATAGCATCGATTACATCTAAGTTGAACGACTCTCGAAACCAAAGAGACATACTACAAGTTCATTAAAGTTTAATTACAACATGAGCCAATCGATGTTTCAGAACTAGACAACTCGACTCAAGGGACCGGAGCGTGGATGAAGCCGCCGTCTATCGTGGGAGTCATGAAAGAACGGGCGTTGTCATCCTGCATTTGTAGCATTGTGTCGATGTCACTGTTGGACGGTTGATTTCTGAGGTAGAACTGCCCCGAGGTACGAAGGACATCTTGATGGATGATTTCCGCAAACTCCGACTGGATGCGAAAGAATTCTTGTCGGAGGTCCGCGTCCTGGATTGCCGACACGCTCGCGGCCCAATCTTGGAGTTTACTCGGTAGCAGAAGTTGATGATGGTCCCGTACGATCGCCCGCATGTGATGGATGGCGTAGTAGGCACCCTTCTGACCGCCAGGCGGCTGCTTGACGCAGCAGAACGTCGTATTGTGGGAGAACACGTGCTTGCCGTACTTACGAATAGGCCTGGTGAAGGTGCCTCCAGATTTGGCGTAGCCGGGGAGAACATCATCAAGAACCTTCTTGACATTTGTGTAGTCTACGTTCGACTGACGGTCCGGGTCGAAATACGTGGCCATGGAATATTTGGGGCTTAGGAGGATGAGCGTGCAACGTGTGTCACTGCAGAAAACACGGAATGTTAAAAGAAAAACGATCGAAATGTAAGAATTCATATGTTACGGGCCGGTTGAGGGGAGGACTTACTCGGGAAAGTAAGGCACGAGGAAGTTATCCTTATCTTGGTTTGCCAGAATGACGCCTTCGAGGTAAGAACTCGCGACTTGCCGGTCCCCAGCGCTGCCCAAGATCTTGGCACGCATGTAGAAGGGGTCGACTATCACGATGTCCGGGGTCTTGTCGCGAATGATCCGCATCTCCATACTCAGCGAAAATAGCCGAACGAAGGTGTAGTGCAGCGGATGAAGGTTAAACATAGCAAAGATGTCATCAAACCGCAGGACGATCGTACCCCCGATGTCGCCATCCACAAAGCCCTTGCCCTCTGGCACCTTGGCCACGAAAACCGGGTATGCCACATCCTTCTCTCTGAGACGCCGCTTCTCCAAAGAAAGAACACTGTCGTGCAGACTCCGCATAGCACCGGTTGCAGCATTGAGCATATTTGGTGGTAGCATCGCCCTACCCGCCACATGCACCCTCCTCGAGATATCCTTAGGTGAAGGTGGCCCGTCCTGAGCACGGATCGTACTCGGTGCCGGCTGGCTCGCACCCTTCTTACTCTTTCTTTTGCGTGCCTTCTTCTTCTCCTGTAATGGGACCGAGTTTTGCTCACAGACCGCCTTCTTGAGTGTGTTGGGGCTGATAATATTTCGCACCTCGCCTATCTGAGGCTCGGTGAAGTCGGCAGCTGGAGGCGTCTCCTGAGAGCTGAACGCCAGACGGCGCCTGTTGCAACTTGGCTTCTCCGCGGTACGAGCTAGATCGCACACGTCTTTTGTTGGGTTTGGTTCTTGAGAAGGAGGCCCCATGAAGTCGCCA
Source organism: Triticum aestivum (assembly GCF_018294505.1). Lineage (NCBI taxonomy): Eukaryota > Viridiplantae > Streptophyta > Magnoliopsida > Poales > Poaceae > Triticum > Triticum aestivum. The sequence goes on from NC_057795.1 coordinate 566,518,937, forward strand.
TCGTACCCATGCTCGGCAAAGTACTGATCGACGTTGCCAAATGTATCATCGTCGTCGTCGTCGTCGTTCTGATCCTGTGCCATATGCATGTTTGGATCCAGTGGCATAGGGATGTCCGGCACCGTTACGGCGGTCTTGCCATGGGGCCGACTTGGCGCCGGCACGACTGGCGGTGTTGTCTTTGGGGTGGTGTCCCCCGCCCCCAAACGAATCTGGCTCTTCGGCCAAAGCAGGGGCCAGCTCAGGCAGGCGCTGAGGGTCATCACGTCATCATCGTCGGCCCCGACGGGTCGAATCGGAGGTAACAAGTCGTCGCAGCCTGGCAGCACCCGAACCAGTTGAACCCTAAACAAGTTGGGTGGCATCTGGGTACCGTGGAACAAGGGGTTGCCCGGTTGAACGATTTTGCCCTTGGCGACATCGACCAACTCGTTGTTCACGAAGTGGAGGAGAGTGCACGGAACGTCGGCGGCGCCCTGCGAAAACATGTAGGGCGTCAGGGATGCCCAGTCAAAGGCAAGGAGATGAAGTCCTCGGCCGAGAGAGGCTTAATTAGTTACCGTGATGATGGCGTCGAGCTCGGCTAATGTAGAGGCACCGCCAACGGCGGGCGTGCAGTTGACGGAGCGGCCGCTTGCTGAAGAGGTGCCGGCCGGCGTACACCCGGGTGCATTAAGCTCCCGTGCCGGCGTCGGAGACACCAATGCCGCCTCCGCCGGAGGCACCAATGGCCCCGCCATCGCATTATGCGAGTTGCTGGCCGTGAAGCTAGGAATCGGGGGCGGCCCCTGTTGGCCGCCCGCAATCCACGCACTCAACCCCGAGATCAAGGTAGGCACAAGGGCGGTGATCGTCGCTCCGAGTCGTTGTTCCACTTGCTCTTGGACAATCTCCGGAATCCGCGCCACCTGTGCCTTGAGTTCTTGAACCTCTCGCGCCTGGCTTTCCGAGCTGGTCTTTTTCTCCTTCCGCACACCAGCGGTATAGTATGACCCCCATTTTGTCGACAAGCCTTTGCCGGCCACACGACCAGCTGACGTCGGCTTACTGAGCTTATCCTTGTTCTTCATTATATTCAACCCCCTATTTAGAGTGGTGTCCCAAGGGTTGCTCTGAGTCGACCCCGCGCTACTGCTTTCAGTCGCCTGCGGAAGGAATGTGAACCATTTAGAAATTCGGCTTCATTAATTAGAATGCAACCATATGGAGCTAATTACGCGGGGGTGTATTCCTTACCAGAACAAGCTCAAGCCGCCTGGTCTTCGGATCCGTGGTAAGCTCCTTTGTTTTCGGGTCCTTCTTGTACCGGGCCCTGACAAAGTTCCTGGTCTGCTTGTCACCGTATTTATCGAAGAGGGGCGGTAGGCCTTGCTCGGCACGGTCCGCCTCCTCCTTGTCCCATATAGGCTCCGCCACTCTGTAACCGCCGGGACCGAGTGTGTGTTCCCCTATGTTCAGCTCCCGCATTTGTTTCCCCCACTCACTTGATTGGGAGCTTGCGGTGCTCGAGCAATTGATCTTGAAGTCGTTGTAGTCATCTTCGGTGATCGAAGGATTTTTCTCCTTGATCTTCTCATAACTCTCACCTTTCTCGATCATTCTCTTCACATTGCTTTTCCAAGTAGACAGGGCCTTGCTCATCTTCGTGAGGGCAGCATTGTTCACTTTATTCCCTTTGAGGCTTGTGTTTTCGAATTCAGCGGGGAACTTGTATCGTTCGTGCAGCTTCGTGAAGAGGAGGTGGCGCAAATTCCCTCGGTCAGGATGCCTCAGGTTCTCGGTGTTGATCGAGACGGTGCTCCGGACAATGCACCCGAGCTGAAGCGAGTACCCCTTGACTATTCGTTCGGGCGCCGTTGGATTCCCGTTGGAGTCCACTTCAGTAACTTCCTCCTTGAGGGTGCGGAGCACGATCGGGCGCCGGTCCTTCCGTTGCCTCTTCGGCTGGCTGCTATCTGTGCGTGCGCCGCCATCATCAGTGGTGGCATCCTCGGCGGCACCATCAGTGGTGGCATCAGTGTGGTCATCCTCGGCGGCACCATCCGTGGTCTCAGGATCGGTGGGGAAGGCGGCGGCCTCATACAAGTGAGGTTGTTCCTCCATCTCCTGGGACAGCTCCCAGAATGCCTTGCCGCCCGAACCCCCGGCCTCATCGTTGTGGGCCATGTTTCTCTCTAAATAGAAACAAAGTTTGGTCAAAAAGTTGGTTATTGTCAAGGAACAAGATCATGGTCTCATCATTTAGGGTTTGTCGACACCGAGGCATCCTAAAATCTAAGCTTTTATCATTGAGGGTTTTTCGACGCCAAGGCACCCTAAAAGCCTAACTTTTCATCATTTCGGTTTTTATCGACACCGAGGCACCCTAAAAGCCATGCATTAGTCACAAGTACGCCGGGGCACTTGATCCTACTTAATTAACTACTAAGATACCCCGGCCTATGCATTAGTCACAAGTACCCCATATGTCCTATTTTTAGCAAAGTCATGCTAAAATTCACGGAAAATTTCAGCATGACCTTTGCTGAAAATAGGACATATGGAGTACCCGAATTTGCCGGAACGGAAGTTAATCGACATTCCGGCAAACTCAAGGGCCTCTCGGGGTACCTGCAAAATCATCACGACACGATGGTCGGAGACAAAACCCAGCAAACTAGCAAAATCATCACAAATTGTTTTCTGTTAAAGATGATCATCATCTTTACAAGTCTTTCTCAATGTGATCACAAGTAATTCAGAGGCATCACAAGTAATTCAGAGCATCACAAGGCATTAGTAGTTCAGTACATGAACAAGTTTTACAAACCCATATAAGAACAAGTGAATTCTAGTCCCATTGACACTCCTGGTTTTCTACAAACACCAAGTACTAGGGCACACAAAAGTTCTGAAATTTGTGTGCCTAACTGAATTAACTGAATTTTCAGTAACCGAATAAACTGAATTTTCAAAACTGCAAGAAGCCAATTAAAAAAAATCCAACAGCACTAGAACTGAGCTGATTGACAGTAGTTTTGTTCACTGTTATGAAGAGAAACTTCTTCTTGTAAGAAAGGACTTCGCGTGTGGTTTGGAATATTCAGAAATCAAGTTGAAATATAAAACCATATAGAGGTAGGTATGCTACAAGTCTACAACATATATACTAATTAATCAACTGCAATCAGGAGACAGTTTCTTCTTCTAAGTCCATCTCACGGTTCGCTGAATTAAGAAAAATACATCAAAATTAGAGACTTTAGGCAAAATACATCAAAATCAGGAGACAGTTTCTTCTTCTAATTATCCAGTTTCTTAAGGCAAATGGATTGCTAGGTCAGTACCGGGACTACTATAGCATAGTCATGCTGAGCAAGAAGGTATTTGTGGAGAAGTTCATATGCCCTCACAAGGAAGCTGCACCACACCTCGCTGAAGACTATGCAACCGCTTGCAAAGGGGAAATGCCGTCTAATTTTGGAATAGCCTCAGAAAATTGGCCTAACTGGATGTTGGCTATCTTTTATAGTGTCTCTGTTACATGCCAGTTTGGTCATTGCTAACTCTTGATGTAACTGATATTTTGATTCCTGAACCCCCGATATGCTGTTGTGGTTAATCCTAAGAGAAGATTTTGAACAATGAGAAGTCCATGGATATGTTGTGTTTCTGACTTCCGTTGAGGATCATGGAAATTGGATATGTGAGTGGTCGGTGGACCAACTTTTCACTAAAAATAACAGAAGAGTCCTTTGTTTTCCACTAAAATTATCAGTGTCATCTGGTTTCAAAATTGGAGGTTAAGATAGCTTGAATTTTTCGCTGGGATTAGACTTACGTTTTATTCAAAAATTCCAGCTAACTCTCTCTCAAACAAAAGAAAAATGACCAATAAAAGCTTGCTGATGGGATGCAAAGACTAAGGTAAAGAATTGTCAACTGTTTAAGTGAGGTAGAAGGTTATGCCTACTGTACTGCCAGCTTAAATATAATGCCTATTTCATCAAAAAGAAAAATGTAATGCCTAAGATCCACTATCCTGAACCATCTTAGAACAATTACTGCTGTCGATATTTTTTAGTTTCAAACTTCAAAATGATAGCTATACTGTTCTGAATTTTTAGGATATCAGCAGTTGTTCAAGAGATTTTTCCAAAAATTCAAGCAATTGTACCAAATTTTGAAAGAGATTTTTCCAATTTATATTTAAATAGAATTGGGGTATATACCTTGGAATCCTCCTAATGGAAACAGCACTAACTGGCGTCTCTATTTCAGCTGTGGCCCCGGGCAAGAATTGTACCAATTGTTTCCCTGTAAATACAAGTAAAGAAGGTTCACTATAAATAACAGTATGTGATGAGCATGTCAAAGGTTGCATAGTGGAGTCCTCTCGATATATACTATTCACAACAATGTGCGTGCTAGAACACCATTACCGCACGGTTCATGGCAAGCTGCTTACGTGAGTCTGAACCCCGTTCCCCTGAATCTGTCGGGATTTGTGGGGTTAATGGAACCAATGTTTGTCATTATAAGTTATGAAAGGCTATTATTGTACCCAACTTGTTTAATGCAGCAATGTGCGATGCTAGAACACCATTATCATCAGTGGTGAGATGTTATTCTCTACCAGTTGGTAGAAGATCGAACTCATAGGCAGAAACGTTGATGACCAAGAGAGCAATAAGACGGAATTGTTTCGATCAAGCGGTGTAAATACTGATCATGCACTCAATCAAACCTACTCAGTTCATCTTAAACTGGGAAATAAAGATAATCTTTTCATGCACCACATTTTACCCAAGGCCTTCAGATAATCAAAACATGAGAACAATGATTGGAGACTCAAGCTAATACTGTCACAGTGGCCACCACCACCCTGAATTTTCACAGGAACTCGTGTGTAAATTGCAGCTGGATGATCGTCAGTGGCGAGATATTATTCTCTAATCCTTCTCTCTACCAATTGATAGAACATCTAACTGACAGGCTGAAAAATTAATGACCAAGAGAGCAATAAGAGGGCATTGCTTCGATTAAGCATGTACATATTGATCATGCGCTCACCCTACCAGGCTCATTTAAGTTTTAACTGGTAAAGATATATATCCTGTTCATGCACAGCACTTTACCCAAGCCTTGAAGACTGTCACATTGGCCACTACGCCTAATTTTCACTGGAATTCATGTGTGAATTGCAGCTGAATAATCCTAGTTAACTAAGCAGTGATACAAGACATACAATGCCACATTATCTTCTACACTAAAATACATTCTCGAAGGAATCCGCGTGTGAATTGCAGTGAGGAGATGATCGAATCCGTTGGAGAAGAGGAAATGAGATAACATAAACAGTCTGTTGTGGGGCGGCGCGGGTGGGGTTAGGGTTACCTCCTCGTAGAGAGGCAGGGGTCGAGGCGGCGTCGGGGCGGCGGGGCAGCGTCCGGGCGGCGGGGTCGGGGCGGCGTCCGGGGCGGCGTCCGGGCGGCGGGGTCGGGGCGGCGTCCGGGGCGGCGTCCGGGCGGCGGGGTCGGGGCGGCGTCCGGGCGGCGGGGTCGGGGCGGGGTCGAGGCGGCGTCGGCGCGGCGTCCGGGCGGCGTCCGGGCGGCGAGGAGAGGGCGAGGGAGGGAGAGGGCGAGGGCGAGGGCGAGGGCGAGGGCAGCGGCGGCGGCGGCGGTGGATCGAGAGGGAGAGAACTGGCGAGGGGGATCGGGCGAAGGGGGGATCGGGCGAAGGGGGGCCACAATACTAATGGCGCACCTCACCGTGGTGCGCCATTAGCATGTCCATACTAATGGCGCACCTCACCGTGGTGCGCCATTAGTATTTTTTTTATTTCAACTCGAGCCGAAAGGTTATGTAGTACCAGAACCTATCTATGTCAAGCCCACTCTACTAGCTCGACTGGTCAGCAGCCAGTTCTCACACCAGGAGGTCCTGGGTTCGACTCCCAGGCTCCACAAATTTTTTTTAGCATTTAAAAAGCTGTTTGATACTTATTTATGTTTAAATATGTTCAAACTTGTTTAAATAATAACAGTAATATTTTTTTATAAGACAGTAGCATTTAAAAAGCTGTTTGATACTAATTTTTTTATAAGACGGTGCGCGGGGTGCGGGGGGTCGGCGGCGGCGGTTGAGTAGGGGAATCGAGGGTGCGGGGGGTCGGCGGCGGCGGCCGGTGGACTGGGGGGGTGCTCGGCGGCGAGGGGGGCCGGATCTGGCGAGGTGGGATAGCGATCGAGATGGAGGGGGATCGAGATCGAGTGTCCATGAAATTTAAAAATATTGATGATAGTTCAAAAAGTACCATGAAATACAATCGAGAAATGAAGGCTACGATTTAAATACAATCGATCTTAGCTAGCTATCTGTTCACAATCTTCTTGCCCTTCTTTTTCGCAAATGGAGTTCTTCTGTGGAACGGACGTCCTTTAGGTAGGGTGGTCCTGCTTCTTCTTGTGGTGTATGCTGCTACTTCATCATCGTCGTCATGTTCGATCCTCGGGTCGCCGTACTTGTCGAAGTCTTGCTCATTGGCTACTCCATCCATTCCGATGATCTTCCTTTTGCCTCTCCTCACGACAACACGACTGGGCTTTGGCGGGTCGGTAATGAAGAAGCATTGGTCCACTTGGGAAGCCAGTACCCATGGCTCATTTTTCGCGGTGACGTTTGCGCCCGCGGTCTTGGATTTGGCTTCGGGTATAACCATGGTGGTGAAATACCGGTCTTCTTTTATGACGTTCTTGGCCCATCTGACACGGAACATCGGGACCTTCTCTCCAGCGTAGCTCAGCTCCCAGATCTCCTCGATCCTTCCGTAGTATCTGTCCTTGTCGTTACCGGTGTAGGATTCCATCGTTACCCCGGAGTTCTGATAACCATCGCTCTTCATGTCCTTGGCCTCGGTGTAGAATGTGTAGCCGTTGATATCGTACGCCTCATAGGTCATCAGGTTGTGCTCGGCGCCCTGTGACAAGGCGAATATGAGTTGTTCTTCCGCGGAAGAATCCTCATGTAAAGGGTACGACAGAAGCTTATGCTTGAACCAACGCGTGAAACATGAGTTGTGCTCTTTGAGTGTATCTCCGTCCGTCCTCTGTTGGCCTCGGTCATTGTACGTCTTTTTAATAAAGGTTTTGTGCTCTACCACCCAAGGATCGACCACGTCTATGTGTTGTAGCGCGACTAGGTTTGCTCTTTCAAAGTCGGCGAGTCGACCCTCGAAGTCGACATGCATTTCGCGGCGACCCTCACGGTGACCCCATCCAGCGAGCCTGCCGAGGTGCCTGTTGACGGGCAGACCAACGGGGTTCTCGATGCCTAGATAATTCGTGCAGTAGGAGATGCACTCTTCGGTCAGAAAGCCCCTGGCTATGCTTCCTTCTGGACGTGACATGTTGCGAACGTATCCTTTGATGACACCATTCATCCTTTCGAACGGCATCATGCTGTGCAGGAACGTCGGCCCGAGTTGGATGATATCCTCCACTATATGGACCAGCAGATGCACCATAACGTCGAAGAATGCGGGCGGGAAGTACATCTCAAGCTCGCATAGTATCACCACGATCTCTTCCTGTAGCCTTCTGAGTTGCCTCACGCCAATCGACTTCCGAGAGATGACGTCGAAGAAGTTGCATAGGCCAAATAGCGTTTCACGGACGTGCGCGTCCATGATCCCACGGATTGCAACTGGAAGTATCTGCGTCATCAGCACGTGACAGTCGTGAGACTTCATCCCGCTGAACTTCTGCTTCGCTGGGTCTAGGTATCTGCTTATCTTCCCCGCGTAACCGTAAGGAAGTTTTACTCCTAGGAGGCAGGTGAAAAACTGCTCGATCTCCTCCTGACTTAGAGTGAAGCACGCGGGAGGGTAGTCATTTCCGGTCTTCTTGGCCTTTTTGCCTTTGCGACGACTTTCTGTGTCCTGCTTCGCCTCATCATCATCATCATCATCATCATCATCATCATCATCATCATATATAGCGTGAAGCTCCTGCCTGATGCCCATTGATTTCAAGTCTGCCCTTGCTTTCGGCCCATCTTTGGTCCTCTCTGGCATGTTGAGCAGGGTACCAAGCAGACTCTCGCACACGTTCTTCGTGATATGCATGACATCAAGGCTGTGAGGCACACGGTGGATCTTCCAGTACGGCAAGTCCCAGAAAACAGACCTCGTTTTCCATACCTTCAGCAGCGGCTCTGGCGCCTTTCGCTTCTTTCCCGGCTCTGGCGCCTTTTGCTTCTTTCCCGGCAGTGGGCAGTCTTTCCAATTTTTCAACAGCTTGTCTATTTCCTCGCCGCTCCTCGTACACGGGCGTTTTCGGGGTTCGGTTTCACCATCGAACAGATCCTTGCGTTTCCTCCACGGGTCATCGTCGCGAAGCCACCTTCGATGTCCCATGAACACGGTTTTCGAAGACCCGGGATCTCTATCTAGCTGGCGATACGTTGTGTCATCCATGCACCTTACGCATCCAGAAAATCCGTGGACTACCTGCCCCGCAAGATATCCGTAACCGAGATAGTCGTGCACCGTCGTGAGCAGTGCGGCTCTCATAGGGAAATATTCTTTCTCTGCGGCGTCCCACGTATTGGCTGGCGTTTTCCACAGCGTGTCAAGCTCCTCTTTCAGCAGCCCCAGATACAGATTGATGTCGTTCCCTGGTTGTTTCGGCCCTTCAATTAGCATACTCATGTGAATGTACTTCCTCTTCATGCACAACCAGGGGGGAAGGTTGTACATCCACACAAACACAGGCCAGGTGCTATGTGTGCTTCTCTGGCTGCCAAACGGATTGACTCCATCGGTGCTCGCGCCCAGCACGATGTTCCTTGGATCGTTCCCAAATTCCGAGTCTTCGAAGTTCAACGCTTGCCACTGGCTCGCATCCTTAGGGTGACTCAGCATCTTGTCTTTTTTATCTATCTCCGGATCATTTGCGTCATCTTCCCGCTTCTTCTCCTCCCTATCCGCGTGCCAACGCAGGAGCTTTGCTACCTTAGGGTCCGCGAAATAGCGCTGCAGACGAGGAGTGATCGGAAAGTACCACACCACTTTTCGAGGAGCTTTCTTCCTCTTCTTGTATCGAGTGACGCCGCACACCGGACATATGGTAGACTCCGCGTGCTCGTCCCGATAAATGATGCAATTGTTCATGCACACATGGTATTTCACGTGCGGTAAATCCAGAGGACACACGATTTTCTTCGCCTCCTCCAAACTGGTCGGGCACTTGTTCCCCTTGGGAAGACGTTCGTGCCAGAATGACATGTTCTCGTCGAAGCATGCGTCGGTCATTTTGTGTTTTACCTTCATCTCCAGGGCCATGAGCGTTACTTTCAGGCGGGTATCCTCGGGCCTGCATCCTTCATACAATGGAGTAACCGCGTCTAACTCAAGTTGATCCATCTTGGCTTTCTCTCGGGCGGCAGCTCTTGCGTTATCCGTCTGCTTGAGAAGCAGCTCTTGAATATGAGGGTCCTGCACCCAGCCCATCGATGGTCCAGCGTCGTCTGCTCCGCCGGCATCATCATCTTCATGATCATGCCCGTCGCCTGCTCCGGCATCTTCCTCATCATCATGTCCTGCATCTTCTACATGATGACTGTGTACAGCATCACAGTCGTGATCATCTCCTGGGGATTCTTCGTCTTCTCGCCCGCCCGAGCCGCGGTGGTTGTCTTGCTGCCCTTCCTCATTTCTTGCCCGGCCCGCATGGACGACTTCGTAGTCATCTTCATCACCTTGCCACCGATAGCCATCCATGAAACCACGCAACAGCAGGTGGTCCCGCACCTGCCCGGAATCCGGGTCCGCAATAAGGCTCTTCAGCTTGCATCTTCGACACGGACATCTTATCTCCGTCTCGTTCTTTTGAAGCATCTCGGCCTTCGCGGACCTCAAAAACCTATTCACGATGCCTTCGGTCATCGTGCGGACCATGGTCGCCTGCGGGGTAGAGCAAAACGATATTTTAGAACCAAACAAAAATTTGGCATGACTTTCCCTAAAAATAGGACCAAAAAGAATGCTTAATGCCAAAATTCTCGCCGAAACGGAAATGAATCAACATTCCGGCAAAATATTGGCAACTATCGCATATCAAATACCGGTACACCTCCAAACACAAACACATATGCAACACCACAAACATATGCAACACCACGAACATACATAGATCTAGCTAGGCCGTAAAAAGTGCATGTGCACATTGTTGTAAGGAGAACAACCTAAATATAGCTTCCCCCCTTACTTACCTATTAAAACAAGGTAATTTAACCACTTAATTTGAATGAATCTATGGTGGAAATGAGGTGAAAAAGAGGAGGCACCCGAGACAAGGAGGAGGTGGAGAGAATGAAGTGGGGAGAAAGTGAGTGTGTGGGTAGGAGAGGCTGTCCCAAATATCTTGTTGCTGCCCACTTACTAATGGCGCACCTCTCCCATGGTGCGCCATTAGTAGTTACAACTACTAATGGCGCACTTAAGCAGGATGCGCCATTAGTATGTTTGGATAGGCGCACTAGTTCAAAAAAAATTCTATACTAATGGCGCACCTGCTGACTGGTGCGCCATTAGTAGTTACAACTACTAATGGCGCACTTTGCCCGGATGCGCCATTAGTATGTTTGGACAGGCGCACTAGTTAAAAAAAATTGATACTAATGGCGCACCCGTAGCATGGTGCGCCATTAGTAGTTTAAACTCTAATGGCGCATCAGATTGTGGTGCGCCATTAGTATATACTAATGGCGCACCATCTTTCTGGTGCGCCATTAGTGTCAATCCCATCTATAGCCCTTTTCCTAGTAGTGAGACGGTCAGGAGTCGTGATGTCTGGTTTGGTGGATGCTTCTGTCGATGGAGCAGCTCAGGTGAGGTGGACGACGTCGCGGCAGGAGCAGGACAAACCACACAAAGTTCCCTTCGACACGTACCTGTAACTGAAGTAATTCTGTAAGGGGTCATTTGGCTTGCATGAGTCTTAAAACGCAGGGATAGGAAAAACACCGGAATAGGATAGGAAAATGCACATGGTAAACAGAGCATTTGTAAACATAGGATTTCTGTCAACTTGGGTGTTTGGTTTACAGGAATTGTAAGAGCAGAGGAATGCAAAGAAACATGGCCAAAATAAAGTGAAACCATATGAAAGCATGTACAGTTAGAATGTTATTCTGTCACTAATGCACTTGGACTTGTTTTCATGCATAGGATTTTGAAAAGTAGGTCCAGGTGGATGTTTTGCTTCATTCCTTTCAACAAAATGCATGAATAATTGAATAGTAGAGTGCCATTGGAAAATTCCCTATTGCTATGTTTTTCCTTGAACCAAAATAGCCCTAATGGATCGGCGTGAATGTATAGTAATAAGTGATGCAACAAGTGTACAACCTCTTTGCCGTAGCCATGTCGACCTCAGCATCATTGGGTTGGTCGCTGAAGCAGTTGAGGCAAAGGTGGCTGTCGGAGGTGTGGAGGAAGATCTGAGGAATCTGTAGACGGCGTCCAGGGCACTACTCTGTTGTGATGGATCGTTCTATCGTTGGAGCAGCTCCGGTGAGCCGTAAGACGTCAAGGCTAAAGCAGCACAAGACATACATCGTCAATCTCAAGTGGGATTCTAATAGCATCTCCAATAGATGATGTAAAATGGATGTAAAATTTACATCACCAAAAACCAGCTGACTACAACAGATGAGGTAAAAACTGTTGACTCTGAACTTAACTGTCGAAACTGAAATTTACTATGGAATATGAATGCTACTGTCGAAACTGAATGCAATGGTAGCAGAGAGGCGCTTGACATGTAGTTTAGGGATGGCCTGCAGTTAATCTTCAACCTGCACCCCCTTGAGCCGACAGCCACCACCAGCCGAACCGCCGGCCCCAACGCCGCCTCGCCGCCCCGAAACAACTCCCCACCGCCGCCCCGGCCAGCCCTCTAGGCCCCCCACCCTGAACCCTAACATAGATAGCGGGGTACCTCTCCGGCGAGCCCCCGTCCCCACTCTGGGTGGTTCTTCCTAAACTCCAGCGAGCCCCCCCTCCCAACCCCTGAAAATCGAGGTGACCCAAAAGTCGATTCAGTCGACTGAAGTGTGGCTAAATCGGAGCAGAGCAGCAGCACGAGCGAGGGGGAGAGCAGCAGCAGCTGCTGGGCGAGTGAGCGATCGAGCGAGAGCCGGAGCAGCAGCAGCGCGAGCGAGCGAGCGAGAGCCAGAGCAGCAGCAGCAGATCCGGCTGGTATGGACGCCGCCGCCGAAGGGGCCTCGCACTGGGGGAGAGCCACCATGGAGATGTCGCCTGCGGTGCCGGCTTCAAGGTAGTCGCTCCATGGGGGTGCGAGGTGGAGCACCGTCGGCGCCGGGAGGTCGAGTTAAGGAGAAGATGTGATGCGATGAGTGTACAACCTCTTTGGTGGCGCCGAGTAGGTCTCGTCTTTGTCCGAGGAGTCGGTGAGGATGTTGTGGTTCCGGTGGAGTAGGTTAAGGCGGCATTGTGGGGATGGAGCAGCCGCGATAAACGAGGCGATCGTCGGAGCAGCTCCTTGGAGGTGGAGGACGGGGCGGCTGAACCGGCGGGACGACGAGATGGACGACGTATCCTCATCCGGGGAGGTGGACGAGGGACGTCGAGCTGTTGCGGTGGATGACATCGTCGGGGAATAGGCTTCGGATGGGCAGCAGTGATGTGGCGGACGGAGGAGGGTGGGGTTTCACGGCTGGAGCGGAGAGGTTATGGCGGCCTGGGATTTCGAATGGCGAAAAGGGGGCGATGGGAGGGGGTGAAGCATGACTTAGGGACGCTCTTGTCCAATTCATGACCCATTTAATAATCACAAGGAGTTGGTGTTTGGCTCCTCACTTTTTCAGGTACCGTATATTATCATCTACACATTTGTAATCATATGCTGCATTTTTCATTTGTGCGCATACGTTTTATATCATCTTGGAGTACACTTTGGGTACTAATATTATGTTATATGCTCAATGAAGAATTCGTCCATTGATAGCCTATCAATGCTGCTGGATTCTGTCAAGATCATATATATCACAATGTATAGTTTTGATCTGGACATAATTATTGGCTTGCTGCGATGCTTTAGATCTCTGGAGAATTTATACATAGAGGTGATGATTTCATGCACATTGAAAGCCCGTATATATTGTACTAGAATTAACTGTTCAGCTGTCATTCTTTCGACATACTCTTTTTTTAGACCTTGACTGTTTTCATTCTTCATGTCTACTTAGGCAGAACCACATGGAGAAAAACATATAACCAATCGTTGGCGTAATAAGCACAAGGATTTTCTTAGTTCTCATGACATTCATTTGAGGATAATAATGATGGGACGATATGCATCCAACAAGGCAAACAGAAGCTTTTTCACATTCTTCCTGTTGAATGCGAGGTTACTATTGTCCATGAGGCTTAATTTTTACAGAAAGAGATTTCTCACGGACGAACATGTTGAACAGCAAAAAAAGAAGTTTCAGGTGGACAAATGGGCTTCTAAACATGCTCGGCTTCTATTTACAATAAGTTGTAGACATCCCGAAATAAAAAAATTTGCACAGGATGTTGATTTTATGGATCAGACCGATCCATTTGTTTGTGACTGCAAAAAAGAGCGGTTGGGTTAGATGTTACTATCATGTTCAATCTAGGTTTTGTCTAAAAATTTAATTAACAATTAATCCTTGGGCTTTTTGTACCATTTGTATGCTTGACTGGCATGTTGTTTCCCTCGTACTCCCCTCCACCTGCCACTACACTACCGCATCTTCCATGGCTGCTGTTCATTCCCGTCCGAGGCCTTGCCATCGTTCTCCGCCTTGGTTCGCTTGTTGTGCCCGCCGCCGTCTGGTGTTGTCAACATGGTCAACAACCAAGAGGAATCAGGAGATGACTGTACGTGGAGAGGCTGACAGTAGGGACCCACCAGGGTCATTGCATTTTGCAAGCAGGTGCCTCATTATTACAAGCCAAAAAAATACTTTCTCCTAATTGTTTGACAACTAGGTTCCACGCCATTGTCAATGTAGTCAATAAAAAAGAAAATTACACAACGAGCGGATAACACCAGGGACCTAGCAGCTCGCCCAATTGTTTTTCAGTTTCAGAGACGGACCTCAACTGTGCGCTGTCCGGGGGTTGTGGCCCGTCTAGCCCATGCTTACGCTTTTATTAAGCACATGACAAGCCCAATTGATATATTTTTTCTTTCTAAAATTGGCTAGCCCAGTTCTTTTTTTTGGAGAATACCAAAACCGAGGCCGACTTGCTTTTCTCAGCCCTACTGGGCTGCAAATCTTTCAAGACGAGGAGGGATGTAAGTAGTAAGAAATGGGCTTCCCCAAAAAACGGGCTATAAGTTGTAAGAAATGGGCTGTAAATTTTTAAACCAAAGCCAACCGGCAATTGCATTAAAATATCATTTTTTAGGATTTCTCTACTCTCTACTCTTATAAAAACCAAAGCCAACTGGCAATTACATTAAAATATCATCTTTTCTCCCACAAGATAAACTACTCATACAAATGCATCTTCATGTTCCGTGCAACGAACGGGCATCTTGCTAGTTAAGATTCTAAATTTCATTCATTTTTTTGCGGAGAATTCTTTTTTGAATTTTATTTTGATATAATTTTTTGAAAATTCTTTTTAACGTGACTCAAAATTTCATGATTAAAAGAGTTCGGACCCCACCAAAATATGCAAAATTTCGTTGAATTTTTTAGAAGTGCCCAGAATATATGGCCTGTAATGCTAATAAAAAGAATATGGGCTTCAAATATCCTTAAGAATTAGCAAATGGGCTGTAAATTATTGAAAATAATGGCTAATGGGCTGTATGCTAAAAAAATTGGCGCGTACGCAAGGATTTGTCAACTTAGTCAACACACAGTAGTGACTGTTGGATGTCCATCCAACGGCCCTCGTGCTTCTTCAATCTCTGATCTTCCTGCTCCAGCTGCCCAAACCAGTGCCGGCGGGACTGCCTGCTCCCTACTCCCGTGGCTTGCTGTGTTGCCGCCAGGCCATCCCTCTAACCACCCACACATCCTATTATTTTCTGGCGACGTTAGCCTCACCCCGCAGCCGACCAGTCAGTGCTCGTTCTCCCCTCAGTGTGAGCATCCACTGCGGTGGCTTCGCCGGCTCCGGGTGGTTCTCTTCCTGGGCCTCGCCCTCGTCCACCGCATTTGTGCTCTCGGTGCAGCAAGGTCAACATGGTCAACAAACAATAGCCATTGGAAGAGGCTGATAGTAGGGGCCCACACAGGGAAATGCATCATTATTACGCGCAAAATAATGATTCCTCCACCTGATAGCTGGGACCCACCGGAAGGGCCTCTGTAATTCATGAAAATAACATTCCCCCCGCTGTCATCTTGGACCCACCGGAAATGCCTCCTTATTACGCACAAAAAACTGAATACTCCCCGTGCTAGCTGGGACTCACCTTGGTGGGAGGCTAACTTGTGGGCCTACTAAGTTTACGGGGACGGAGGGCTTTGTCAACTTAGTCAATATGAATGACTCTAGCTCCAGTGATCGTAAATGTCCATCCAACGGCCGTAGTGCTTCTTCAACCTCTGGTCTTCGTGCTCCAGCCGCCCAAAGCAGCGCTAGTCGTGCCGCATGCTCCTGCCTCCCGTGGTCGGCTGTGATGCCGCGGAGGCCTCACCGCCCCCTACTACTCCCACTGCTGGCCAGGCCATCCCTCTACTCACCCACACCCCCCTGTTATTCTGCGGCGACGGCAGCCTCACAGTGCAGTCGAACCAGTGAACCCTCGTACTCCTCTTCACATGGGCATCCACTTCTGCGTCTTCCCCGGCTCCGCGTCGTCCCTTCCTAGGCCTCGCCGTCGTCCACCGCCGTGGTGCTCTTGGCGCGGCGTGGTCAATGTGGTCAACGACCGACTTCCATCAAAAGAGTACTGTACGTGGCGAGGCTGACAGCTGGGTCCACGGCAGCCGCAAGGAAGTGCCTCCTTATGACACGCAAAATAATTATTCCTCCACTTGACAGAGGGGACCCACCGGACGGGCCACCGTATTTCGCGAAAAAATGTTTCCCCCCTGACTGCTGGGACCCACCAGCTACACCTTCGCACGCAAGGAAGTGCGTCCGGGCAAAAAAAAACAATTTGCCCCCTGACTGCTGGGACCCACCAGCTACACCTTCGCACGCAAGGAAGTGCGTCCAAAAAAAACGATTCGCCCCCTGACTGCTGGGACCCACCAGCTACATCTTCGCATGCAAGGAAGTGCCTGACAGTCGGGACCCACCTGGTCGAAGCATACGTAGCGTTGTCATCCTGGTCGCGAACGTGTACATACATACTGGTGGATGTAGAGGCACGGACGTGTCGTAGTAAAGGCGCGCATGTGTCATAGTAGAGGCGCGCATGTAGCATGTGCACGTATGTACAGCGGCCAGGGTGCAAGAAAGAAAATACGGCCACGTATGTGTACATACGGGCGGGGTCTCGAATGCCTACTCGCGCATACGTACGGCCAGGGCTCGTGTACATGGCTGGGTCGGAACAGAGAAACAGCGCCGTCGTCATGTTCATGGGAAGGCAACGGAATGCGTCATGTTCATGGGGAGGCAATGGAATGCGTCGTGTTCATCGGGAGGCAACGGAACGCATGGGAGCCAACCGGCTGGGTCGGAACGGATTGCGTGGTCATGTTCATCGGGAGGGCTTGGATGAAATAGGCGATGGAAACGAGGCCTGACGTACCGCAGAACAGAGGAAACGGCCTTGTATTCGACCGGCCGCGTTTGAAACGGGAACCTGTTCATCGGGAGGGGTCTGGCGTACCGCAAAATGGAGGAAACGGAACTCCTACAGTTGAAACGGGGGTCCTGTTGATCGGGTGGGGTGTGGCGTACCACAAAACGGACGAAACGGACCTCCTACGGTCAAAACGGGGGTCCTATTGATCAGGAGGGGTGTGGCGTACCGCAAAACGGACGAAACGGACTTGTGTTGGAGCGCTACGGTCGAAGCGGGGGTCCTGTTCATCGGGAGGGGTGTGGCGTACCGCAAAACGGGACTCCACGGGATACTGTTCATCTCCACCGTCGACCTCCTCCAGCCTCCATGGGCTACCGTCGACCTCCTCTAGCCTTCAAGGGCTCCTGTTCATCCAGCCTCCACCACGCGCTACTCCACCGGCTACTGTTCAACCAGCCCTCCACGGGCACCCCTCCACCGTCTACTGTTCATCCAGCCCTCCACGGGGTCGACCTGTTCATCCAACCCTCCACACCACGGGGTCATGTTCATCCAGAGGCAACGCCACCGCTCACTGTTCATCCAACCCCCCCTGCAATGCTCACTGTTCATCCAATCGATCGGCTTCAGTTAGCAGCAGTAGTGAAGGATCGCTCGATCGGGTTCAGTTAACAGCCATCGATCGATCGGTCGGGTTCAGTAACGCGTAGACTGCGGTGCAATCACTCGGGTTCAGTTAGAGCCCAACGCCTCACTCGGGTTCAGTTAGAGCCAACGCCTCGCACACATGCACGTACGTGTATGAGAGAAACGCGCATCGCTCCGCCCCCGACCTCCCACCGTAACCGGGAACTCCCTGAAATTTTCCCCGCCCTCGCTTCTACCACGGTTTTTTCCGTCATGGACGGCCCAAAGAATGTCATGCAGCTGCGTCTCCGGCCCGCCCAGGACGAAAAGCCCATTTTCTGTCATCATTTTTTGTCATAGAAGTAGGAGCCCACCACATCTATGATGATACCGGTTTTGTCACAATTATCGTCATAGAAGTGTCATATGTATGAAAGAAAAAAATTTCGTTCGGCCCAAAATGTCACGGATGTGTCTTTTTTTATAGTGGTGGTTGGGGGCCGAGTGATGCGCATTTCTCTCGAACACGTACACACATGGGTGCGAGGCGTTGGGCTCTAACTGAACCCGAGTGAGGTGTTCTCTTAACTGAACCCGAGCGATTGCACTGCAGGCTACGCGTTACTGAACCCGAGCAATCGAGCAATTCCTTCGCTATGGCTACTAACTAAAGCCGGTCAATGTTGCCTCTAGATGAACAATAAGCGTTATTTCGGGGTTTGGATGAACAGTTCCCGGTGGGGGTTGGATGAACAGGACCCCATGGTGTTGCCGCTGGATGAACAGGACCCTGATCGATCGAGCCGGTTGGGCATGGATGAACAGGACCTCGTGGAGGGCTGGATGAACAGGACCCCGTGGAGGGAAGGTTGAACAGTAGCCGGTGGAGGGCTGGATGAGTAGTAGCCCGTGGAGGGGTGGTTGAATAGGACCCCGTGGAGAGGGCTGGTTGAACAGTAGCCAGTGGAGGAGCGCGCGGTGGAGGCTAGATGAACAGTAGCGCGTGGATGAATAGTCGTGGGTGGACACTAGAAGAGGTCGACGCTGGATGAACAGTAGCCTGTGGAGGCTGGAGGAGGTCGACGGTAGAGATGAAGAGTATCCCGTGGAGTCCCGTTTTGCGGTACGCCACACCCCTCCTGATGAACAGGACCCCCGTTTCGACCGTAGTGCTCCAACACAAGTATGTTTCCTCTATTTTGCGGTACGCCACACCCCTCCTGATCAACAGGACCCCGTTTCGACCGTAGGAGGTCCAACAGAAGTCTGTTTCCTCCATTTTGCGGTACGCCAGACCCCTCCCGATGAATAGGATCCCGTTTCGACCGTGGCCGGTCGAACACAAGGTCGTTTCCTCTATTCTGTGGTACGCTAGTCCTTGTTTCCATCAATTGTTCCGTCCAAGCCAGTTGGCTCCCGATGAACAGCACGTGTTTCGTTGCCTCCCGATGAACACGACGCATTCCATTGCCTCCCCATGAACACGACGACGACGCAATTTCTTCGTTCTGACCCAGCCATGTACACGAGCCCTAGCCGTACGTATGCGCAAGTACGCGTTCGAGACCCTGCTCGTATGTACGTACATGGCCGTATTTTCTTTCTTGCACTTAGGCTGTTGTACGTATGTGTACATGCTACGTGCGCGCTTCTACTACGACACGTGTGTGCCTCTACATCGACCAGTATGTATGTACACGTTCGCGACCAGAATGACAATGCTACGTACGCTTCGACCAGGTGGGTCTCGACTGTCAGGCACTTCCTTGCATGCGAAGATGTAGCTGGTGGGTCCCAGCAGTCAGGGGGCGAATCATTTTTTTGCCCGTAATATGGACGCACTTCCTTGTAAGCGAAGATGTAGCTGGTCGGTCCCAGCAGTCAGGGGGAAATATTTTTTTTCCAAAATATGGTGGCCCGTCCGGTGGGTCCCTGCTGTCAGGTGGAGGAATAATTATTTTGCGCGTAATAAGGAGGCACTTCCTTGCAGCTGCCATGGACCCAGCTGTCAGCCTCTCCACGTACAGTACTCTTCCGATGGAAGTCGTTCCCTGACCATGTTGACCATGCCGCGCCGAGAGCACCAGGGC
The DNA here is from genome assembly GCF_018294505.1 of Triticum aestivum. NCBI lineage: Eukaryota > Viridiplantae > Streptophyta > Magnoliopsida > Poales > Poaceae > Triticum > Triticum aestivum. The sequence continues at coordinate 566,538,408 of NC_057795.1, forward strand.
GGTGTACGACAGTGAGGCCTAGGAAGGGGATGACGCGGTGCCGGGGAAGAGCGGCAGTGGAAGCCCGCGCAAAGAGGAGTACGAGGGTTCACTAGTTCGGCTTGGGTGTGAGGCTGCCGTCGCTACAAAATAACAGGGGGTGTGGGTGAGTAGAGGGATGGCCTGGCCAGCGGTGGGAGTAGTAGGGGGCGGTGAGGCCTCCGCGACATCATAGCCGGCCACGGGAGGCAGGAGCATGCAGCACGACCGGCGCTGCTTTGGGTGGCTGGAGCAAGAAGACCAGAGGTTGAAGAAGCACTACGGCCATTGGATGGACATCATACATTCACTGCAGCTAGAATTGTTTATATTGACTAAGTTGACAAAGCCCTTGGTACACGTCAACATAGTAGGCCCACAGGTCAGCCTTCGAAATAGTGCGCCCCAGATGTCAGGGGGAGGAATCATTTTTTTGGCAGCTGAAGCAAGAATATCCGAGATTGAAGAAGAAGCACGACATCCATTGGATGGACATCCAATGGCCACTACTGCTAGAACCGTGTGTTAACTATAAGTTGAAAAAGCCTTGCATACACGTCAACTTAGTTTTTTTAGGGGACACATCAACTTAGAAGGCTCACAAGCGTGTGGCAGAGAACATATAGCCCATTTGTGATTTGTAAGAATGTACAACCCATTTTTGAATTCTAATGGAATTTTACTACAGCCCATTTACAGTTTGTTAAAAGTACAGCCCATTTTCTAGCTAGGACAACGATTAATAATTTCAACCAACCGCTCAAAACAAAATTCAAAAAAAATCCCACATTTTGATGGGATTCGAAATATTTTTATCCGAATTTCAAAATAAAGTTGTATTACGTAAAAATCCAATGAAATATTGCGATCGCAACAAGTAATGAAATTAAAATTTTCAAATTCCAAAAATAATATAGTTTCTAAACTAATTACATGTTTGGTGCATTTTTTTATTGTTACTGGCCAGTTATTATAATTACATCCCATTTATTATTTCTTAAAGTCCATTTTCTTGTTAAGCCTAATGCATACCTCCTAGGAAAGTTTGCAGCCTAGCGGGGCGGAGAATAACAAGTTGACCCGGATATTGTGTACAATTGTCGGCCTAGTTGCATTGCTGATGTTGAAAAACAAGGCCTGTGTAGTATAGTACAACCTAACATGGCTACTCAGCCCACATTCAGTGATGCCAGAAAGGCCCAAACAAGGCTTCTATACAACCTTTTGAAGTCACTGAGCTCAATTAATAACTTAAGAAAAAAGTTAGAGTATAGTGGAACCTAATTAAAAGCTATCACGAGCAAAGAAATAATTCAATTGGTCCCACTTGTGCATGTGTGCGTGTGTGTGTGTGTGTGTGTGAGAGAGAGAGAGAGAGAGACCCATCGGTCGATGCTCGTAAATACATCTTTCAGCCATATGCATTGCTGATGCTCAGTACAAAGTTATATAGTTTACGCAATCATATAGAACATCATAGCACACTGAACTTGCATACAAAAATTTCACACAGGCGGCACAATCAGGATGGAAGCAATGGATCGCTATGGGTAGGGCTATGTTGAAACCAACGAACTCGTACATAACGGTTCATCGTCTTTATCAATGACGGGGAAATATCTTGAATGTTGTGCAAAGAAAACGGACAGACAACACAATAAGTTCTTCTGGCACATTAAGTTGACGTACAACCCTTTCTAAAAAAAGTTCAGGTACAAAATTAGAACAGGTCACAATCAAATGTACTGGCACATCAGTGCTTCACACCCATAGATCGGATTTAACTAGTATCTGACAAGATTCAGTTGTTACCTCAAATTAGAGCACATCCAGGCAGCTAGCCCTACCTCTTCTCCCAAAGAAGCAGTGGCCTCCACCGCATGATGGAGTAGGCCCTGTGCCATCCATCGTTCCAAGCAACATGGGGAAAGTCTAACGTTGACTCCTGTAATGGACGTCATCGACGGACCCTAGCACCAGCAACAGCGGCAGGACTTCGATTGATGATTTGACCACTTCTTCGACATGCATGAACACTCGATACAGGTACATCCCTAACGTGGTCCACGGCGGCCTTGGTGGCGACGAATAGTACAACCCCGGTTCCTGCACTGGTATCTCAACACCAATCACCTTCGTTATGGTGGACGACTTCTTCATCCATGCCATAACCGTCAGAGCCTAGCTGTCTAGAGGAACAAACATGCTTATGAGCTCACCTACAAGGTCGTTGATAAGCTCATTCATGGACTCCAAGCATGTTGAGGCATGTCGTGGAAGGTAAGCTTGGTTAAAAACTCAAGCTTAGAGGGCACTGAGACCCATCTTGGGTGCCACCGATCAAAGCTCACCAGCGTGCCATCACAGAACAAACGCCGGGAAGATTCAAACACATGACTGCAGTAGAAAGTTGTCCGGAACCTAACGAAGAAATCAGCCGGTGGCAGACAGACTTCGACGAGCAAGTCACTTATTTGGATGTGGTGCGCAATGCCAAGAGCTTTGACAAGGTCGTCCGGTGAGACGAGAGGTTGGTCGCCGTTGATGGTTACCATCAGCACTTTGCTGGCAAACTAGTCGTCAAGCGTCGCCATGCCATGATAGTGCACTTGAGTATAGGGAGTATAGGAGGGGGATTTGGGGGAACTGGTGTAGGAATCGAGATTTTAGAGGTGGGGGAGGGGCGGGAGATTGGGGATGAAAATGTAGCATGAATTTCGAACACGCGCCAATATGCTCTCGGCGCGCAAGCGCACAAAAACACCAGTGGCGCCCACATGTCGGCCTAAGAGTCCTTATTCTTTATTTTTTGGGGAGCCCGGCCTTTTTTTAGGATCTTTTGAGAGCCCGGCCTGAGAGTCATAATTGACCTATTTGGCATTTCGTTACTACTCGGCCCATATTCAACGACACCTCACTAGCCCAAACAAGTGCACATCATCGAAAAGACACTTAGCTCAAATTATAACTTGAAAAAAGGAGATATACTCTGAACACTTGAGAATAGTAATGCCCTCAGTTAGCCCACCAGTAGTTTGAGACAACAAACAGTTCGAAACAACGATATATACAGCATTCAAACACTGACTAGTGACCACTACTGACATAAACAGCAAGACATGATAGTTCATAAGAAGTCTTGCTACACCACCAAAACGCACCCATCTGCTGCGCTCAGACTCTCATGATCCAGATGAGAATGACATTCTAAATAGAGGCAACTATTACGTAGACGAGGATGACCAAATGACAAGTAATATGCATAACAAAAGAGAGAACTACCCATCCAGGACAAGCAGCAAGGCAACAAGTCATTCGAAGAGGGATGATCCAACACCATCATAATTTGTAGCCCTGCTTCAGCGACCAGTGATCCGGAGACAACAGTACTCCACCTTTCAACGCAATAGCCCAATTACCTATCAACCTGAAGGCTTGAACCACATCATTGCCTATCGTAATTGAGACATCCAAGGATCAAAGTTAATCCGCATGCCTTTGTCATTCTCACCTACTTTTAGATGCAGGCTGTATCGTTGACAATCAGGGGAGTTTGCTCCCGAACTCATAGGGCTCACCGTGTAGACACAGTTTTCCATAGCAAACAGAGCTTCTCTGCCATCAAGGTCCTTGCCAGCGGTGATCTCCTGGTTAATCGGATAATTGAGTCTGAGAAACAGAGAGTGTGAACCAAGGCTGTTTACCCGCCTCCAACTCAAAAATCCTGAAGGCCGCAACAAGCTGATATCCTGCTCATTGCTACCTCTTGAGCATGCGTTGGTTTTCCCTTGAAGAGGAAAGGGTGATGCAGCAAAGTAGCATAAGTATTTCCCTCAGTTTTTGAGAACCAAGGTATCAATCTAGTAGGAGGCTACACGCGAAATCCCTCGTACCTACACAAACAAATAAGAACCTTGCAACCAATGCGATAAAGGGGTTGTCAATCCCTTCATAGCCACTTGCAAAACTGAGATCTGATAGAGATAATAAGTTAAATATTTTTGGTATTTTTATGATATAGATTGGAAAGTAAAGATTGCAAAAATAGATCGGAAACTTATATGATGGAAAATAGACCTGGGGGCCATAGGTTTCACTAGTGGCTTCTCTCAAGATAGCATAACTATTACAGTGGGTGAACAAATTACTATCAAGCAATTGATAGAAAAATGCATAATTATGAGAATATCTAGGCATGATCATGTATATAGGCATCACATCTACGACAAGTAGATCGAAACGATTCCGCATCTACTACTATTACTCCACACATCGACCGCTATCCAGCATGCATCTAGAGTATTAAGTTCATAAGCACAGAATAACGCATTAGGCAAGATGACATGATGTAGAGGGATAAACTCAAGCAATATGATATAAACCCCATATTTTTATCCTTGATGGCAATAATACAATACGTGCCTTGCTGCCCCTGCTGTCACTGGGAAAGGACACCGCAAGATTGAACCCAAAGCTAAGCATTTCTCCCATTGCAAGAAAGATCAATCTAGTAGGCCAAACCAAACTGATAATTCGAAGAGACTTGCAAAGATAACAAATCATACATAAAAGAATTCAGAGGAGATACAAATATTGTTCATAGATAATCTTGATCATAAACCCACAATTCATCGGATCTCGACAAACACATCGCAAAAAGTATTACATCAAATAGATCTCTAAGAAGATCGAGGAGAACTTTGTATTGAGAATCAAAGAGAGAGAAGAAGCCATCTAGCTAATAACTATGGACCTGTAGGTTTGTGGTAACTACTCACACTTCATCGGAGAGGCTATGGTGTTGATGTAGAAACCCTACGTCATCAATTCCCCCTCCGGTGGAGCACCGGAAAAGGCCGCAAGATGGGATCTCACGGGTACAGAAGGTTGCGGCGGTGGAAATAGGGTTTCGTGGTGCTCCTAGATGTTTTCGGGGTATATGAGTATATATAGGCGAAGGAAGTCAGTCAGGGGAGCCACGAGGGGTCCACGAGGGTGGGAAGCGTGCCTACCCCCCTAGGTGCGCCCTCCTCCTCATGGCCGCCTCGTTTCTTTCTTGACGTCCACTCCAAGTCTCCTGGATTGCGTTTGTTCCAAAAATAACTCTCTCGAAGGTTTCATTCCTTTTGGACTACGTTTCCTATTCCTTTTCTACGAAACACTGAAATAGGCAAAAAATAGCAATTTGGACTGGGCCTCTGGTTAATAGGTTAGTCCCAAAAATAATATAAAAGTGTATAGTAAAGCCCATTAAACATCCAAAACAGGTAATATAACAACATGGAACGATAAAAAATTCTAGATATGTTGGAGACGTATCAAGCATCCCCAAGCTTAATTCCTACTCGTCCTCGAGTAGGTAAATGATAAAAATAGAGTTTTTGATGTGGAATGCTACCTAGCATAATTCTCAATGTAATTTTCTTTATTCTGGCATGAATATTCAGATCCAAAAGATTCAAGACAAAAGTTTAATATTGACATAAAAATAATAATACTTCAAGAATACTAACAAAGTAATCATGTCTTCTCAAAATAACATGGACAAAGAAAGCTATCCCTACAAAATCATATAGTCTGGCTATGCTCTATCTTCATCACACAAAGTATTTAATCATGCACAACCCTGATGACAAGCCAAGCATTTGTTTCATACTTTTGATGTTCTCAAACTTTTTCAATCTTCACGCAATATATGAGCGTGAGCCATGGACATAGCACTATATGTGGAATAGAATGATGGTTGTGGAGAAGACAAAAAGGAGGAGAAGATAGTCTCACATCAACTAGGCATATCAACGAGCTATGGAGATGCCCATTAATAGATATCAATGTGAGTGAGTAGGGATTGCCATGCAACGGATGCACTAAGAGCTATAAGTGTATGAAAGCTCAAACTGGAAACTAAGTGGGTGTGCCTCCAACTTGCTTGCTCATGAAGACCTCAGGCATTTTAGGAAGCCCATCATTGGAATATACAAGCCAAGTTCTATAATGAAAAATTCCCACTAGTATATGAAAGTGACAACATAGGAGAATCTCTATCATGAAGATCATGGTGCTACTTTGAAGCACAAGTGTGGTAAAAGGATAGTAACATTGTCCCTTCTCTCTTTTTCTCTCATTTTTTCTTTTTTTTCTTTTTTTGGTGGGCTTCTTTGGCCTCTCTTTTTTATTTGGGCTTCTTTGACCTCTATTATTTTTCATAAAGTCCGGAGTCTCATCCCGACTTGTGGGGGAATCATAGTCTCCATCATCCTTTCCTCACTGGGACAATGCTCTAATAATGAAGATCATCACACTTTTATTTACTTACAACTCAAGAATTACAACTCGATACTTAGGACAAAATATGACTCTATGTGAATGCCTCCGGCGGTGTACCGGGATATGAATCAAGAGTGACATGTATGAAAAATTATGCATGGTGGCTTCGCCACAAATACGATGTCAACTACATGATCATGCAAAGCAATATGACAACGATGAAGCATGTCATAATAAACGGAATGGTGGAAAGTTGCATGGCAATATATCTCGGAATGGCTATGGAAATGCCATAATAGGTAGGTATGGTGGCTGTTTTTAGGAAGGTATATGGTGGGTTTATGATACCGGCAAAAGGTGTGCGGTATTAGAGAGTGAGGGAGTCCCGGATTAGGGGGTGTCCGGATGACCAGACTATAACCTTTGGTCGGACTCCTGGACTATGAAGATACAAGATTGAAGACTTTGTCCCGTGTCCGGATGGGACATTCCTTGGCGTGGAAGGCAAGCTTGGCGATACGGATATGTAGTTCTCCTCCCATTGTAACCGACTCTGTGTAACCCTAGCCCTCTCTGGTGTCTATATAAACCGGAGGGTTTTAGTCCGTAGGACGAACAACAATCATACCATAGGCTAGCTTCTAGGGTTTAGCCTCTCTGATCTCGTGGTAGATCTACTTTTGTACTACCCATATCATCAATATTAATCAAGAAGGAGTAGGGTTTTACCTCCATCGAGAGGGCCCGAACCTGGGTAAAAACATCGTGTCCCTTGTCTCCTGTTACCATCCTCCTAGACGCACAGTTCGGGACCCCCTACCCGAGATCCGCTAGTTTTGACATCGACATTGGTGCTTTCATTGAGAGTTCCGCTGTGTCATCGCCATCAGGAAGGATGCCTCATCCCGTCTTTAAAGACGGCTCTGTTGCTAAAGGAGCTTTGGCTGTCGGCCAAACTCTCCGGCTAGGCGGTTTTCTTATGACCGCTTGTTCGGCTGCCGCGCCGATGATGACTTCTCGGGTCATCGAAAGCAATCTTCACGTCAACTCAGAACTCGCCAAGCAGCTAGATCCGATGGAGCTCTCTTCCTTAAACGAGCTCTTGGATCGCATCGCCGCCCTGGGAGTCGCTACAGACTATGATCAAATTGGGCTTAAACCCGATCTGAGAGAGATTAACTCTCCCCAGGTCACCCACCACGTTGTAGTGGTGGAGGAACAATACGGCAAGCCTTCATCTATCTTAAGGACTAGTTATGTCCGTATTCCCGATCCCTCCAAGCTGGATACCCACGGAGGGGAGGACGTCACTCAAGCCCTGCACCTAAAGTCAGGCAGCGGGCTAGATTCATTGGACGATATCCGAGAACACAAGCTTCCGAGTTCGGAAACTCCTTGGCCCCTGAGTCTCAGATTGGGCGAGGTTCCGGATTTAATTCCACCCACCCACCCAAATACAAGGGATTTATCCCAAGTTCGGCAAGAGCCCGCAGAAACAGTACACCATTACTGGGCTAGATTCCTCCTGGTTATGAACAGGATAGAGGACTGCCGCGAGGAGGATGCAATTTCATTCTTCTCCAATAATTGCACGGACAAGGGAATCCTCAACACCATAAGTCGTCGTGAAATTACACGCTTCGCCGACTTGGCATCCATAATACGAAAGTACTGTGTGATGGAAAGTGCATGGAAAACCGAAATAAAATTTTGGGACAATCCGTCCCTGAATACAACCCTAGTCCGAAATAAAATGGTGCATTATCGCCAGGCACCTGGGTTAAACACCAAAAAGCAAAAAACCTATATAGGGCATGGAACCGTACTGGAGGGATGGATCAATGGACCCTGTAAAATTCATAGTACAGAGGGCGCCACACCAACTCATAGCCTTAGAGCATGTTGGATACTCCGGCAGGTGGCCAGAAGTGGCGAGGAGCTTCTAACTCCAGAATTCACAGAGCACCACCCCAGGGATTCTAGTACGGTATTAACAGTCTTCGAGACTTTCGCATCAAATAATATGCAGAAACGAACACTCCGCAGCCTTGCCAAAGTCTACCAAGTAGCAACAATAAACCCATGGAGTGACAAGGCTATTACCTTTAATGCCAGTGATGAACCTAAATTCCGAACAGCCCGAGCACCAGCCGCATTGGTCCTCGGTCCAATAGTGGACGGCTTTCGACTTACCAAGGTACTCATGGATGGTGGCAGCGGATTGAACCTCATTTATGAGGAAACCCTTCGAAAAATGGAAATAGACTGTAGCCGCATTGAGCGAAGCAACACAACCTTTAGAGGAATAATCCCAGTAGGGAAGCGTGCTGTACAGGAAAAATCACACTGGATGTGGTGTTCGGCACGCCGGATATTTACAGATCCGGGGAGGTCACGTTTCAAGTGGCCCCGTTCAGCAGCGGATACCACGCTCTATTAGGGCGAGAGGCATTCACAAATTTTCAAGAAATACCCTATTACGGGTACATGAAGCTCAAAATGCCCGGACCCAACAGAATCATCACTCTTGCTAGTGACCCGGACATAGCACTCCGCGCCGAAAACAAGACAGTCGCACTGGCCCTTGAGGCACTTTTCGAAGCCCTAGCGGCCCTGACTGCGCTACGCTCCACGGTAAACAGGGACGACGTGATACTCGATAAAAGATCCAAGTCCACCTCCTTTAAACCGGCGGACGAAATAGTCAAATTCCAAGTCCACCCAACGGACCCTACAAAAACGGCCTCCATCGGGGCGCAATTAAACCCTGATGTAGACGCCGCACTACGAGAATTCCTACGCGAAAATTGGGACATTTTTGCCTGGCACCCTTCAGACATGCCAGGAATCCCACGCAGGCTGGCTGAGCACAGCCTAAACATCCTAAAAGGATTCAAGCCTGTCAAGCAGGCTCTTCGGTGTTTTTCCGAACCCAAGAGAGAAGCCATGGGAGAGGAGCTAGCCAAACTACTAGAGGCCGGATTCATCAGAGACATAAAACATCCGGACTGGCTAGCGAACCTGGTGATGGTACCAAAGAAGGACAAATCCTCACGCCTATGCGTCGATTTCAAGGACCTCAACAAGGCTTGCCCAAAGGATCACTTCCCCCTCCCCCGCATCGATCAAATTATTGACGCCACCGCAGGACACGATTCGTTGTGTTTCCTCAACGCATACTCCGGCTACCATCAAATTAATATGGCAGAGCCAGACCAAGCCACAATGGCATTCATCACCCCATACGGCCCATTCTGCTTCAACACAATGCCCTTCGGGCTCAAAAACGCCGGCGCAACATATCAGCGCATAATTCAGACATGTCTAGCAAACGAGATCGGCAAAACAGTGGAGGCATACGTAGATGACGTGGTCGTCAAAACCAAGCATGTCGAAACTCTAGTAGACGACTTGAGGCTCACATTCGATAACCTCCGGACATATGACATCAAGCTTAACCCAGAAAAATGCGTTTTCGGCGTACCAGCCGGAAAGCTCTTGGGTTTCATTGTATCCAGTAGAGGAATTGAAGCAAACCCGCCAAGATCCGAGCTCTGTCACAATTGGATATTCCAAAAGACCTCAAACAAATACAAAAATTGACGGGATGCGTGGCGGCTCTAAGCCGCTTTATCTCCCGCTTGGGAGAAAAGGCATTACCCCTTTATCGCCTCCTCCGGCGCACCGAACACTTCGAGTGGATGGATGCCGCCACGGCCGGACTCGAAGAAATAAGAGCCATATTGGCAACAAACCCGGTCCTGGCCGCGCCTAACATCGGCGAACCAATGCTATTTTACATTGCGGAAACTCATCAAGTTGTAAGCGCAGTGCTCGTCGTCAAATGAGAAATGGACGGACACAAATTCCCCCTTCAAAAACCAGTTTACTACGTGTCCACTGTCCTCACTCCATGCAAGTCACGGTACCCGCATTATCAAAAGATAGCGTACGCGGTGTTTATGGCATCCCGGAAGTTGCGACACTACTTTCAAGAGTGTTCAATAACAGTAGCCTCCGAAGTACCTCTTAACGACATTATAAACAACCGCGACGCGATGGGCCGGATTGCCAAATGGGCCATTGAGCTCCTCCCATTCGACATAACCTACAAATCACGATGAGCTATCAAGTCACAAGTTTTGGCCGACTTCGTTGTCGAATGGACTGAAGCCGAACTCCCTAAAGAGTACGGCACATAATCCAATTGGGTCATGCACTTCGATGGCTCCAAAATGTTAGCTGGTCTAGGGGCTGGCGTCATTTTGACATCCCCAACAGGAGATACAGTTCAATATGTACTCTAGATAATTTATACAGACTCCAATAATGCAGCCGAATATGAGGCCCTTCTACACGGCCTCCGGATGGCAGTATCCATGGGTATTCAACGCCTAGAGCTGCGTGGGGATTCAAACCTCGCGATATCCCAAATAAATAGAGACTTTGATGCCAAGGATCTGAAAATGGCAGCTTATCGCAACACCGTCCTAAAAATGTCAGCTCGGTTTGAAGGGCTCGAATTTCACCATATAGCCCGGGAAAACAATCAGGCAGCAGACGTCTTGGCACGCAATGGTGCAAAGCGCGATGCAGTCCCCCCCAACATTTTCTTGGAAAGGCTATTCAAGCCATCCGTATCATGGGAAGGGGAATCCGGAAATAACAGCCCGGATCCAACCGCACTGCCCGACACCGAACATTCTGACACAGCGGGAGGCTTGGCCAACGAAGTAACATCCTCAGCCCACGAAATAATGGCAGTCATTGCCTCATGGACAAAACCATTCCTAGCCTACCTGACCAGGCAGGAACTTCCAGAGGACCAAAATGAGGCACGCTGCATAGTGCGGCAATCTAAAGCCTATAAAGTCCATGAGGGAGAGCTTTATAAGAAAAGCACCACCGGAGTCCTTCAAAGGTGTATCTCCGAAGAGGAAGGGCGAAATCTCCTGGCTGAAATTCATGCCGGACTCAGCGGGCACCATGCCGCAGCCCGGGCCCTTGTAAGCAAGGCCTTCCGTACAGGATTTTATTGGCCGACGGCCCGGGCAGATGCTCAGGATTTAGTCCAACAATGCGTCGGTTGCCAACTCTTTGCTAACCAAAGCCACATGCCACCCACCTCCCTCCAAACTATACCCATCACCTGGCCCTTTGCGGTCTGGGGGCTTGACATGGTTGGACCCCTTAAAGGGGAACCCACAAGCAAAAATACTTACTGGTCATGGTGGACAAATTCACCAAATGGATAGAGGCCAAGCCTGTTAAGACGGCCGAATCCGGACCAGTGATAGACTTCATATCAGGGGTCGTACACCGTTACGGCGTCCCCCATAGCATCATCACTGATAACGGCACGAACTTTACGGCCGACGAGGTCAAACTCTGGTGCAAAAACATGGGCATCAAGCTCGACTACGCTTCAGTCTATCACCCACAAACTAACGGTCAAGTCGAGCGAGCAAATGGTCTAATCATGAGCGGCATCAAACCCAGGTTAGTGCGATCCCTCAAGGAATCTAATACGCACTGGGTAGAGGAGCTCGACTCCGTACTCTGGGGGCTGCGGACCACGCCGAATCGCACTACCGGATTCACACCATTCTTTATGGTATACGGCGCAGAGGCAGTTCTGCCCTGCGACATAATTCATGACTCACCTCGCGTGCGCATGTACGAAGAAAGAGAAGCCGAACTCGATCGGCAGGACAGTTTGGACGCCTTGGAGGAGGAGCGCGACGTGGCAAAAGCCCGTTCCGCATTCTATCAACAGCAGGCTCGAAGATATCAAAGCAGAGAAGTACGGGCCAAAACTTACAATGTTGGCGAATTAGTTCTACGCCTGCCGGACAAGAAAAAGGACAAACTCAAGCCCAAATGGGAAGGTCCCTTCATAATTGACCAAGTCCTGACTAGTGGAGCGTACCATCTGCGAGATGCATCGGATAACCGACTCGAGCCGAACCCATGGAACGTAGCCCGTCTACGAAGATTCTACGCCTAGCGCCGGACTCTGTGTTCGTCTCCTTCCTCTGTCTATTTTTTACATATTAGCTGTCTTATATTTCTCTCCTTCTCCCTCCTTTTCTCTTACAGCCTTTGAGGGCTCGTTTGCGCCTTGTTCGCAAACAATTGATGCGCTATCCGCGCTCATTATACCTGGGGGCTTCTTTAACAGAAGCTTGTTTGTACGGGCCTCATGCCCAACACATGTGTCACACTTCCGCATGTACCTTTTATTCACCATTATATGCATCGATATGACTTAAGTTTTGGCCAAGCTGGGTTGCTTGGCTCCTGTGCTTACCCCTATGTTCCCAATTGTTCGGCTAGGCGGTAAAGGGAGCACCTCTGCGATTGTTACTGCCGGGTCAGTCGGATGTGTACCTCTGACTGGCTGAAGCCGAAAGCTAGCATTCTTAAGTGAATATTCAGTCGGTGAACTAAGAGATGATTTCTCCCTCGTTTATTTATCTGCCCCAGATGTTTTTCTGCTTTTTTCGCAGTCCGGACATGCACTTTAGGGCATGCCTCCCAGGGAAAGGAACACCTAACGGAACTATTCTCCCTGGAAGATGTTTCTTACTAACCATGTAATATAACATAACTAGTTGGGCACTTGTCTGTTCAAGCACTAATGACCCCTACGCCTGGTCTCCACGCATGCCCCGGTTCTTACATAACCGTGAGGGTATTCGGACACACTCCGGACTCTCGGGTCCCGAGGTTGAAGCGAAAAGGTCCGCCATGACAAATGATCTACAATCCGGCTAGAAGGCATTTTACATGTCATCTTAAATTACATAGTCAATTTGACTGGGTATATTCCTCTTCAATACCATCCAACAGGCTGTCTAGTTTACAGTCCTGTTGGGAATATTTGGCGGCCAGCTCTACCTGGTCGTACACTAAGCTCACAGGGATCTCCTTCCCATCGGGCCCTACCGGTCCGACCTCGGCCATGTGGTTTGGGTCAGCCTTCGTGTACCGTGTCTTCACCATGGCCCAGGCCTCCCTGGCGCCTTGACGGCAGGCCGATATCTTCCATAATCGGAAGCGCCGCCGCGCTCCCTTCAGCTTCTCTGCAAGCTCTCCAAGGCCTTCGGGCATGGAGACGGATGGCCACAAGGCCTGGGCGACGCCTTGCATCACCTGCCGAACTCGTTCGTGCAGTTGTGAGAGCTCGGGAAGAAGGTCACTCATAGATCCGGGCATTTCCTCCGCGGGTCGACCTGTCAGCATACCTACAGACATAACTCTATCAACCGACTTCCTCGCCGAACTCTTTTTTCGAAGTTCGTTCAAGCACTTACTAAAAATGCCGCGTCGAAGCCGCCGATTCTCCTTCACGGAGTCCGACAGCTGAGCACGAACATCCTTTAGTTCCTCGCCCAGCTGGGTGTTGGCATCTTGGAGCTTATTCTTCTCTTGCCTCACCCTCGTAAGCACGCTCTCGCCGGCCTTTAACCGGCGCAAGAGTTGTTGCTTGTCCGGATCCACTCCGGCGCCATCTGCAATATTATTGTCAGATTTTGCACACATGCCGCACTTCACAACATACTTATCTTTCGAAGCATATATTACCAGAGGGGGTCTCCTTGGCCTCCCCTTTTACGGCTAGTGCGGCCTCAAGTTGGGCTTTGCACTCTTCTAGCTCCTGGGACAATTGGGTATTCTTTTCTGTAAGATCCTACATAATAAATGATCCTTAAATCAGTTATTCTAACTGTTTCAAGTCTCGGGGGCTACTGACATATATAACCATCAAATTTTCTCACCCGTGTGTCTTTTACATACTGCTCTGTGGCTTTGGCTAGACCATTTTGAGCGGCACGAGGTACGCATCTCCCGTATTGAAGGCATCTAACGCCTCTTGGGAGAAACAAGCGTCATGAAGAACTGTCCAGCGACGCTTGTGGTTCATGGCACTCTCCACCTCTGAATTGGTGGCAGACAGCCCGTTCGCATCCTCTGTCGAAGAAGCGTCCAGTGCGCGCCTCGTGCTCTCTTCCGCTTCCGGACCCGACCTTGGAGCCTGGCTGGTGGAGGCGCGATTGGCAACCTCTCCGGATATAGCCCGGCAAGTGCTCTTTTTCCTGAAGAGAGCACGAGGGTTGGTACACCTCGAGGGAATAAAACCTGGGAATAAAATGGCACGCCATACCGTTGCGCCGGTGTCTCAATCCGGACCGCACTTCTTTTTAGCCTGCCGGACCTTGATGCCCCTTGTTGGCTAGCCACCGCAGGCTCGGCCCTCCGCCTCAAGGACTTCCCCTACGAAAACATCATCGGTATACGGTGACCAAAAATAAGCACGGGTGGATCATTTTAAAAATGTTGGGACTTCGGTCTCGGTTACTTGAGAGGCTGGAAGTAGTCTGGGATAATCGGCCGTAATGGCCACCATGGCGTTGTCCTTGCTCAATTGATGAAACACCCCGTCAATCAGCTCCACACATAAGTCTGGGTCCTCTTGGGATTCCGGGTCGAAGGACCAGTTCGGGTCCTCGGGTTGTGGAGGAGGGCTGTTTATCTCCTTTACAGCCTGGCGTAGCTCCTGCGTTGAAATTGCTAGACTAAATACTTAACTATGGGAATATGAAACGGATGGGCAAGTGAAAGTGTTCGCTTACCCAGCTTGGAGGATTGTACATAGAAAATCCGCCCCGTGGGTTGACGCGGAGGAATTCCTCCTCTTCTCCCTTGTACAAAGCGGACAAGATCTTTATTAGAGCGGCAGCCGAATTCCGGCCCCTTACGGCCGCACCGGGTGGCGTCGTCCTCCCCGTTGAAATCCCACATGGGGTGGCCTCTATACTGAAGCGGCTGCACCCCCCGCATAATGCATGTGGCCATGACCTCGATCATGGTCAGTCCGGAATGAGCTAACAACCTTATCCGGTTCATCAGGTAAAGGACGTCCTTGTCATTTTCCTTCTGAGGGCTCCGTGGACGCCAGCTTAGGCGCTTCTTCAAAGGAGCATTATCGAACTCAGGGAGGCCGATCCGTACAGGGTCCGGCAGGGGGACGTCTTCTATATAAAACCATTCTGAAGGCCAGTCTTCGGACGCCTTCTTTGGGGTTCCGGATAGATATCCGGTCCCGGCGATGCGCCATAGTTCGGCTCCGCCCACTTGATATATCGACCCCTCCTGAGAACGGGGCACGAGGCAGAACAGCTTCTTCCACAGCGAAATGAGCCTCGATACCCAAAAACAGCTCGCAAAGGGCTACGAAGCCCGCAATATGCAATATGGAGGTAGGCGTAAGGTTGTGCAACTGGAGGCCGTAGAACTCCAGGAGCCCCCGGAGAAACGGATGAATTGGAAATCCGAGCCCTCTTATCAAATAAGGGACAAGGCATACCCGCTCTCCTTTGGAGGGATTGGGGACGCTCTCCGCTTGCTCTCCACCATTATAGGTGGCGAGCCCGGCTCGAACCGGGACCATGTAGGCCGGGGGGAGTAACCCCTTGGCTTGGAGCGCCACTAGCTCGCTGTGCGGGACGGAGCATCTCTCCCAATCCCCAGGCCAAGGACTGGGGGGCGAGAGGAGGAGCTGCATCGACCGGCCATGATGGAATGGATCTCTGTCGAATGCGCTCCGATGAAGGCTCGCGAAGGGAAGATGGTGTGATTCGGATCTAAATCCCCGTCTCTTTTATAGGCAGCTCATTTGCACAGCTAGGGGGGTAAATGAAAAAACACCCTGGCTTTTCGCATTCGTTTGACACGTGGAAGATGGCCATTATTGGGCACAGAAGCCAAGGAGCGCAACATTCACCAGAAGCCGGACACTATTCAACAGGTATATGGAGTTTGGAGAAGAACCCGCCTTGCAATGCCGAAGACAAATTTGCGCGCCGGACTCATCGTCATTGAAGCCTGGTTCGGGGGCTACTGAGGGAGTCCCGGATTAGGGGGTGTCCGGATGACCGGACTATAACCTTTGGCCGGACTCCTGGACTATGAAGATACAAGATTGAAGACTTCGTCCCGTGTCCGGATGGGACATTCCTTGGCGTGGAAGGCAAGCTTGGCGATACAGATATGTAGATCTCCTCCCATTGTAACCGACTCTGTGTAACCCTAGCCCTCTCCGGTGTCTATATAAACCGGAGGGTTTTAGTCCGTAGGACGAACAACAATCATACCATAGGCTAGCTTCTAGGGTTTAGCCTCTCTGATCTCGGGGTAGATCAACTCTTGTACTACCCATATCATCAATATTAATCAAGCAAGAGTAGGGTTTTACCTCCATCGAGAGGGCCCGAACCTGGGTAAAAACATCGTGTCCCTTGTCTCCTGTTACCATCCTCCTAGACACATAGTTCGGGACCCCCTACCCGAGAGCCGCCGGTTTTGACACCGACAGAGAGGCTAGCAATGGTGGAAGGATGAGAGTGCGTATAATCCATGGAATCAACATTAGTCATAAAGAACTCACATACTTATTGCAAAAATTTATTAGTTATCGAAATGAATTACTACGCGCATGCTCCTAGGGGAGTAGATTGGTAGGAAAATACCATCGCTCGTCCTCGACCGCCACTCATAAGGAAGACAATCAATAAATAAACCATGCTCCGACTTCATCACAAAGCGGTTCACCATACGTGCATGCTACGGGAATCACAAAATTTAGGACAAGTATTTCTCAAATTCACAACTACTCAACTAGCATGACTCTAATATTACCACCCTCATATCTCAAAACAATCATCAAGTATCAAACTTCTCATAGTATTCAATGCACTTTATATGATAGTTTTTATTATACCTATCTTGGATGCCCATCATATTAGGACCAATTTTATAACCAAAGAAAATACCATGCTATTCTAAAAGACTATCAAAATAATATAAGTTAAGCATGAGAGATCAATAATTTCTACAAAATAAATCCACCACCATGCTCTAAAAATATATAAGTGAAGCACTAGAGCAAAACTATCTAGCTCAAAAGATATAAGTGAAGCACATAGAGTATTCTAATAAATTCCGATTCATGTGTTTCTCTCCAAAAGGTGTGTACAGGAAGGATGATTGTGGTAAACTAAAAAGCAAAGACTCAAATCATACAAGACGCTCCAAGCAAAACACATATCATGTGGTGAATAAAAATATAGCATCAAGTAAAGTTACCGATAGACGAAGACGAAAGAGGGGATGCCTTCCGGGGCATACCCAAGCTTAGGCTTTTGGTTGTCCTTGAATTTTATCTTGGGGTTCCTTGGTCATCCCCAAGCTTAGGCTCTTTCCACTCCTTATTCCATAATCCATCAAATCTTTACCGAAAACTTCAAAACTTCACAACACAAAACTCAACAGAAAATCTCATGAGCTCCATTAGTACAAGAAAACAAACCACCAGTTTAAGGTACTGTAATGAACTCATTATTTATTTATATTGGTATTAAACCTACAGTATTCCAACTTCTCTATGGTTCATACCCCCCCCCCCCCCCCGATACTAGCCATAGATTCATCAAAATAAGCAAACAACACACGAAAAAACAGAATCTGTCAAAAACAGAACAGTCTGTAGCAATCTATAACTTTTGAATACTTCTGGCACCTCAAAAATTCTACAAAATTAGTATTTTCTAGGTAATTTATCTATTAATCTTCTGCAAAAATAATCAACTGAAAAGCACGTTACTGTGATTTATGAGAATTATTCTCGCGCACGCAAAAGTTTCTGTTTTTCAGCAAGATCAAATTAACTATCACCGTAGGTTATCCTAAAGGTTTTACTTGGCACAAACATTAATTAAAACATATAACTACATCTAACCAGAGTCTAGATGAATTATTTATTACTAAACAGTAACAAAAAGCAAGGAATAAAAAATTAAAATTGGGTTGCCTCCCAACAAGCGCTTTTCTTTAAAGCCTTTTTAGCTAGGCATTGAGATTTCAATGATGCTCACATGAAAGACAAGAATTGAAGCACAAAGAGAGCATCATAAAACATGTGAAAACACACTTAAGTCTAACATACTTCCTATGCATAGGTATTTTATAAGCAAACAAATTATCAAGGCAAACAAAAACTGACATATGCAAGGAAGAAGAAAGGAACAATAGCAATCTCAACATAACGAGAGGAAATTTTGTAACATGAAAATTTCTACAATCACATTTTCCTCTCTCATAATAATTACATGTGGGATCATAAGCAAATTCAACAAAATAGCTATCACATAAAATATTTTCAACATGATCCACATGCATGCAAAGTTGACACTCTTCCAAAATAGTGGGATTATCATTAACTAAAGTCATGACCTCTCCAAACCCACTTTTATCAAAAACTTCATAAGATTGAACATTATCCAAATATGTTGGATCTACAGTTGACACTCTTCCAAACCCACTTTCAGTATTATTGCAAACATTATTATCAATCTCATATTCATCATGGGGTTTAAATAAAATTTCAAGATTATAAGAAGAATCACCCCAATCATGATCACTGCAACAAGTAGTAGACATAGCAAAACTAGCATCCCCAATTTAGGGTTTTGTATATTATTAGCACAATTCACATCAAGAGAATTTATAGTAACATCATTGTAATCATGCTTTTCATTGAATGAACTACCAAGTATGGGTGCAATAGCAACGATCTCATGTTTAACATAAGGAACTATAGCAAATTCATCTTCATAAATATTGGCATCGTGGCCACAAGAATAGCAAGCATCATTTTCATCAAGGGATATTTCAATCAAATCATCGGAATCATTTTCTATAGATTCATGCATATCATTATTTTCTTCCAAAGCAACGGTCGTTCTCTCAATAAATTCCTTAACATAGGCATTATGAGCATAGTTTTCATAGCAATATTTCAGTATGTCGGAATTTTCAGATTTGTAGAGAGCAATATCATACTTTTCAATCAAACAAGCAACTTCATGAGAACCCTTAAAAACGACGAATTCTTCAATTTGTTTGATACCATAGTAACTATAAACACCCTTTCCATAAGAAGATAAGATTTCATTTTCATTAAACTCACATAGGTAGGGAAGGTGTTTTTTAGGGTTCTTAGAGCAACAAGTAAAATCATAAATTTCACAAAGATTCCAAGCATAGCATAGCAAACTATTTATTTGATACTATAAAAGCTTCCCCTTTTCAGACAAACGATGACGCACAAAATGAGCATGATCATCTAAAGATTTTCCATCAACTAGGCTAGTTGGAGTTTCAGCACGAGCGCATAAGGATCGAAGATGATCCAAGTAGAACACTTTAAGTGGATCCATATCAATAGATTTTTAGCAAACAAAGATGCAAGCAAATAGAAGGCACATGGAAACACAAACAAAAAGACATACGGGAAGAAGGCAAATAAAAGGCAAATGTGGAGTGGGGGATAGGAAAACGAGAGGTAAATGGCAAATAATGTAATGCGAGGGATAAGGGTTTGTGATGGGTACTTGGTATGTCTTGACTTGTGCGTAGACTCCCCGGCAACGGCGCCAAAAATCCTTCTTGCTACCTCTTGAGCATGCGTTGGTTTTCCCTTGAAGAGGAAAGGGTGATGCAACAAAGTAGGGTAAGTATTTCCCTCAGTTTTTTAGAACCAAAGTATCAATCCAGTAGGAGGCTACACACAAATCCCTCGAACCTACACAAACAAATAAGAACCTTGCAACCGACGCGATAAAGGGGTTGTCAATCCCTTCATGGCCACTTGCAAAAGTGAGATTTGATAGAGATAATAAGATAAATATTTTTGGTATTTTTATGATATAGATTGGAAAGTAAAGATTGCAAAAATAGATCGGAAACTTATATGATGGAAAATAGACCCGGGGGCCATAGGTTTCACTAGTGGCTTCTCTGAAGATAGCATAAGTATTACGATGGGTGAATAAATTACTATCGAGCAATTAATAAAAAGTTGCATAATTATGAGAATATCTAGACATGATCATGTATATAGGCATCACGTCCGCGACAAGTACATTGAAACGATTCTACATCTACTACTATTACTCCACACATCGACCGCTATCCAGCATGCATCTAGAGTATTAAGTTCATAAGAATAGAGTAACGCATTAGGCAAGATGACATGATGTAGAGGGATAAACTCAAGCAATATGATATAAACCCCATCTTTTTATCCTCGATGGCAACAATACAATATGTGCCTTGCTGCCCCTACTATCACTGGGAAAGGACGCCGCAAGATTGAACCAAAAGCTAAGCACTTCTCCCATTGCAAGAAAGATCAATCTAGTAGGCCAAACCAAACTGATAATTCGAAGAGACTTGCAAAGATAACAAATCATACATAAAAGAATTCAAAGGAGTTTCAAATATTCTTCATAGATAATCTTGATCATAAACCCACAATTCATCGGATCTCGACAAACACACCGCAAAAAGTATTACATTGAATAGATCTCCAAGAAGATCAAGGAGAACTTTTTATTGAGAATCAAAGAGAGAGAAGAAGACATCTAGCTAATAACTATGGACCCGAAGGTCTGTGGTAAACTACTCACACTTCATCGGAGAGGCTATGGTGTTGATGTAGAAGCCCTCCATGATCGATTCCCCTCCAGCGGAGCGCCAAAATAGGCCCCAAGATGGGATCTCACTGGTATAGAAGGTTGCAACAGTGGAAATAGGGTTTCGTGGTGCTCCTGGATGTTTTCAGGGTATATGAGTATATATAGGCGAAAGAAGTCGGTCAGGGGAGCCACGAGGGGCCCATGAGGGTGGGGGCGCGCCTACCCCCCCTCCCCCCCCTCCGGGCGTGCCTTGCTGCCTCGTGGCCGCCTCGTTTCTTTCTTGATATCCACTCCAAGTCTCCTAGATTGTGTTTGTTCCAAAAATAACTCTCCCAAAGGTTTCATTCCATTTGGACTCCATTTGATATTCCTTTTCTGCGAAACACTGAAATAGGCAAAAAAAGCAGCAATTTGGACTGGGCCTCCGATTAATAGGTTAGTCCCAAAAATAATATAAAAGTGTATAGTAAAGCCCATTAAACATCCAAAACAGGTAATATAATAGCATGGAACAATCAATAATTATAGATACGTTGGAGACGTATCACTCATAGATGTAACATCCACTGTCTGGATACTCACGTATTTCACGGTGCTTGTATGCAGTGGGGTTTTTGCAATATAACTTTTCCGGCTCATGTGTCTGAATGATCATCAGTCTTTTACCGTTGTCTGATCGAGCGAGGAACCAGTTGTGCTTCCCTGTTTTTGGCAAAGCTGGCGTGATTACAAAGGGCAGTAACTGTAGGGACACTGCATCATATCAAAAAGGACAGACATTGTTAATGTAAGATCAGCATTGTTCAGAGTATGAGTAGGATAATGCAAGAAACAACATTGATATGTCCCTGTTGGAACTAGGAGGAAAATATAGGGAAATGTATACTGGGTTTGATAATATATAAGTGCCATGCATGGTGATACTCATGTTATCTCGCAATCGGTTCTTCACGGGAAACTACCATGTCATGCATGTTATGTAATCATGTTCTGTCCTCACAAACAAATTCTTCAAGGTAACTAACAGACCATGCATTGTTATATACTCGTGTTCTGTGGGCAAATATTTTGTGAGGATATTATTCTAGCCATTGATTGCTGAAGGGCGAATATAGGTATGTACACATGGTAAGCATTATAGGATTTCACTACTTCCAAATATAGAGTTCTCCATATGCACATTTACTTCCCTAATGTATGGTTAGATGAAACCAACAGTGTGGTGCATGTTTCTACATCATGAAAATGAGGAAACTAACATGGCCATTGACACACACTCATATTTAGTAGTAGTATATAGATTACTGTAAAATAAGGAGAATATCCATATATTCCTAACCGTTTAATTATTCAGGGGTACAAATTGGTTGTAATGACATGGTCACAATCGCATGAATTAACTCATTCCAAATATAGCTGATTTACGGCATCTCTAATACATTGCCATAGTTCTACTCAAATTCTGCTCAAACAGGGATATGCCAATCATCACAAAAAGATCAAACAGTGTCATGGCATCATCCTTAACATGAGATGGAAACAACTTACACACGCCGTCCAAACAATACGTGGTGCCATCTGCTTTGTCGATCTCGTAGATGGTGCCATTGTGTTCAATAGCATCACAAAAGTGTGTATCAGCTTTGACAATGATCCACTGCGAGCTGAGTTGTCTCTAGCTAAAGAAGGCACCGGCGTAAAGATAGGCAAGTCCGCGGTCGAACAAGGCAGTTAGCTTGAATTCTGCGTAATTTTCATGTCGTGTGGGCACTTGGAAGATTACAATCTTCTGCAAAACAAGGTCCGTCGAACTGACATGGTAATCTAGATGACTTGGACCGCGATGGTAATACTCTATATAATCCAACGGAGGAAGGATAGTCTCATGGGAGGTCTGGAAGTTCACGAGCACCAACTTTTTCCTGTCTTCTCTGACGGCAGCCATCCAATGGGAGTTCATGCCGACCCAGTACATACGTGCCAAGAAGTTTCGGGCGATGGTGATCGGATCGAAGTCGAGGGAAATGATGTACGGCGAACCACTACATACCTGCAAAGAAGTTTCGGCTAATGGAGATTGGATTGAAGTCAAGGGGCATCATGCACGCCTCTGTATCATGGTGAGCAAATCTCGCAAGACCAGATAGCAGCAAGCAGGGTGTCTTGAAAAGCTTAGGCCTCACTTCGATGATGGTCGTGTGCATGTCCCTCGAGCATGCAGCCAGCCGCAGGGCGCTCAACATATCCATACACGAACAACAGAGGTCGAGGATGTCACCGGGGAGATTGCTCCAATCGCGGCTCATATGGATGTTGCGTGGTTCGCGTTCGGCCGTGGTGGAGTTTGGAAGGTGGGGGTTTGGGGGGCTTGATTCCAGGGGAGAAGGTTGTCGGTGCTGGAGCGGCTAGCGAGGAAATAGTGGTACTGGGGGAGGCGAGCAAGGCGATGGTATGCGGGGGCACAGTGAGATGGAGATGGAGATGGAGTGGTGCTATGGGACGGGAGAGGGAGACGAGGCGAGGCATGCTAATGTGCTATACAGTAGCGGTGACAGACTGCATAGTGCACGGGGTGAGACTGACTTTGGTAACTCAAACACACCGCCTGGACTAGTGTCAGGCGCAAGGTGTTGTCACTTCACTGTGAGGACCGGATGAATAGTATTTTGACCATCAAGTGTACGATAGTTGTAATACTACTAGTAGTAGTAGGAACATGAGTACTCCAGTACTGTATAGCGTAAATAGGTCTCCCATGCTAGCATGCCTGTTCACTTCATCCTCCAGGTATCATCCATATTGCGAGCAAAACCAAATTCTCGTGCATGTGGAAGCGCGAAGATGGGCCTTTTATTTAGTTTGAGGATAACCTGTATTCCTTAACCAGAGAATGTTGTGTCTCCCATGCACACGCCAATATCCATCTGAACTAGGTACGACACATTTGTTATGTGATTGTATAGGTCCTACCTATCAGGAAAGGTGTAGAAATAAAAAGGAATCATAAAATGTCTCGCCACGGTTATTCGAAAGAGTGACCTCAACTAGCCAGTGGCACATGTAGCGCTAGAAGGATGGGCACGTACACGAATAGGTACGACTCCTCAGTCTACCCGCATAGCCTTTTCGTTTAGTCTACCTAGTCATCTAATCAACTGCCTGCACGCCACTTCTCCCATTTACTTCTCCATTGGGAACCAATTTTCCTTGGCTTCTTCACCTCTCATTCGTCTTCATTTGAATCCAAACCCCACTGCATTCACATTGTTTTAACCTCCTCACATACTCCTAGAGTAATTCTGAAGCCCCTTTAAATAATCATCTACTTCAGTTAAACTAGCCATCTAATCCTAATTCTCCAAACCATAGCCCTCCGTTCCAGCGGTTCCAAATGGCGAAAGAGATCGAGATGCAGGTTTTTAGCGTCCAACATGTCCTCATTGAAGGCTTGTTGAGCATAGTTGCCACCGTCACCGTACACCCAAGGGTTGTTCGAAAGTGGATCAACAATGTATCCAATTCCCTCAAAAAGGTAGACATGAAGGTCATCGGTCTCGACGCAGAGTACACGGAGTGTGACACTGGGAAGATCCAACGCACCGTCATCCTTTAGCTGTGCCTCGAAGATGATTTTTTGGTGCACCACATCATACACGCGCCCTCCATGCCAGGTGAGATTCACAATTTCTTGTCTCGGGAGTACATATACTTCTGTGGCGCAGCCATCGAAGGGGACAAACAGAAGCTGGCGTCGTACAACCTTGATTTGAAAAGCATCCCTGACCTACAAACCAGAATCAAAATTCCTGTAGAAGATTGTGATAAATAGACACCATAACTATTCGACGTAGCAAATTTTGTGCTCGGTACAAATCTTCAGAAGGGTGACGAGACGCTGGCATTAAGGTCATCTGGATGGGAGAATTATCCCTTGACGTAGGAGTGGATAAAATATTCTGCCCTCGATGCCCGTGTGAGTTTCGAGATAGCTGCAAGGTCCAAAGAGCTTGTTGCGAAGCCGTTTCCCATAGAAAATGAGAAGGCTGCACCAGCAGCAGGGCATTATGTATGGATGAACTATTTCCTCTCTTGTAAAAAAATTTATCCCCTCTTGGTGTATATTGATATAGATGGACTATTTCGATGGTGTGCATGTCTTTGGAACAAGTAGTAGCGTGGGTCTGCTTGACTATAAGGAACTATTTATCTGCCTAGCTTTCTCTACTACTCCTTCCAGTGATCGGTATGCAATGCACGTGTCCGTAGACATGATAGCTTGTCCATGGAAGTTCAACTACGGTGACCATCATGTTTCAGCCACTACCACTCGCGATTCCCATGATGCCGCTCCAACCTACGGCACCACGTTCCCCGACGTGCGCCTCACCCCTCTCGGCCGCACCGCCCCTCTGCCTTTGTGTGCATGACATGTGGGCCGCCTAAAATGCGGCGAGCATCAAGTTTCTACCACAGCCACACGTGATTCCCATGACGCCGCTCAAATCCATGACACCACATGTCCCCCAACCTGCGGCTCACCCCTCTCGGCCCCACTACCCCTCTGCCTTCGGGAGCATTACATGTGGATTGGCCACCTATCGGGTCCACATGTTATTGACTCAAAGGTAAGTAAGGCGTTGAAACTCAGTCCCGAGGGCCCTGAGAGGGAAATGTAACTCCTGCACCAGGCCTTGTGGTGTGCTACCTCTTGAGCATTGCGTTGGATTTCCCCAAAGAGGAGAGGATGATGCAGTAAAGTAGCATAAGTATTTCCCTCAGTTTTTGAGAACCAAGGTATCAATCCAGTAGGAGATCACGCACGAGTCCCTCGTACCTACACAAAACGATAGCTACTCGCAACCAACGCGATTAGGGGTTGTCAATCCCTTCACGGTCACTTACGAGGGTGAGATCTGATAGAGATGATAAATAATATTTTTGGTATTTTTGATATAAAGATGCAAAGTGAAAAGTAAAAGGCAAAGTAAAAACAAAGCAAGTAATAAAGTAATGGAGATTGATATGATGAGAATAGACCCGGGGGCCATAGGTTTCACTAGTGGCTTCTCTCAAGAGCATAAGTATTCTACGGTGGGTGAACAAATTACTGTTGAGCAATTGACAGGATTGAGCATAATTATGAGTATATCTAGGTATGATCATGTGTATAGGCATCACGTCCGAGACAAGTAGATCGAAACGATTCTGCATCTACTACTATTACTCCACTCATCGACCGCTATCCAGCATGCATCTAAAGTATTAAGTTAAAAACAGAGTAACACCTTAAGCAAGATGACATGATGTAGAGGGATAAATTCATGCAATATGACAAAAACCCCATCTTGTTATCCTCGATGGCAACAATACAATATGTGCCTTGCTGCCCCTGCTGTCACTGGGAAAGGACACCGCAAGATTGAACCCAAAGCTAAACACTTCTCCCATTGCAAGAACTACCAATCTAGTTGGCCAAACCAAACGGATAATTCAAAGAGACTTGCAAAGATAACTCAATCATACATAAAATAATTCAGAGAAGATTTAAATATTATTCATAGATAAGCTGGATCATAAACCCACAATTCATCGGTCTCAAAAAACACACCGCAAAAAGAAGATTACATCGAATAGATCTCCACGAGAGAGGGGGAGTTGAGATCCAAAATGAGAGAAGAAGCCATCTAGCTACTAGCTATGGACCCAAAGGTCTGAAGTAAACTACTCACACTTCATCGGAGAGGCTATGGTGTTGATGTAGAAGTCCTCTGTGGTAGATGCCCCCTCTGGCGGAGCTCCGAAACAGGCCCCGAGATGGGATCTCGTGGATACAGAAAGTTGCGGTGGTGGAATTAGGTTTTTGGCTCCGTATTTGATCTATCGGGGGTACGTAGGTATATATAGGAGGAAGGAGTATGTCGGTGGAGCAACAGGGGGCCCACGAGGCAGGGGGCGCGCCCAGCACCCTCGTGACCTCCTAGGTTGTTCCTTGGAGCAGGGTCCAAATCTCCTAGATCACGTTCGGTGAGAAAATCACGTTCCCAAAGGTTTCATTCCGTTTGGACTCCGTTTGATATTCTGTTTCTTCGAAATACTGAAATAGGCAGAAAACAGCAATTCTGGGCTGGGCCTCCTGTTAATAGGTTAGTCCCAAAAATAATATAAAAGTGGAAAATAAAGCCCAATATAGTCCAAAACAGTAGATAAAGTAGAATGGAGCAATCAAAAATTATAGATACGTTGGAGATGTATCAAGCATCCCCAAGCTTAATTCCTGCTCGTCCTCCAGTAGGTAAATGATAAAAAAGAAATTTTTTATGCGGAGTGATACTTTGGCATAATTTCAATGTAAATCTTCTTAATTGTGGTATGAATATTCAGATCCGAAAGATTCAAGACAAAAGTTCATATTGACATAAAAGTAATAATACTTCAAGCATACTAATCAAAGCAATCATGTCTTCTCAAAATAGCATGGTTAAAGAAAGTTATCCCTACAAAATCATATAGTCTGGCTAAGCTCTATATTCATCACACAAAGTATTTAATCATGCACAACCACGATGACAAGCCAAGCAATTGTTTCATACTTTAGTAATCTCAAACTTTTTCAACTTTCACGCAATACATGAGCGTGAGCCATGTACATAGCACTATAGGTGGAATAGAATGGTGGTTGTGGAGAAGACAAAAAGGAGAAGATAGTCTCACATCAACTAGGCGTATCAACGGGCTATGGAGATGCCCATTAATAGATATCAATGTGAGTGAGTAGGGATTGCCATGCAACGGATGCACTAGAGCTATAAGTATATGAAAGCTCAACAAAATAAACTAAGTGGGTGTGCATCCAACTTGCTTGCTCACGAAGACCTAGGGAACTTTTGAGGAAGCCCATCATTGGAATATAGAAGCCAAGTTCTATAATGAAATATTCCCACTAGTATATGAAAGTGACAACATATGAGACTCTCTATCATGAAGATCATGGTGCTACTTTGAAGCACAAGTGTGGTAAAAGGATAGTAGCATTGTCCCTTCTCTCTTTTTCTCTCATTTTTTTGGGCCTTTACTTTTTTATGGCCTTTTCTTTTTTTCGTCCGGAGTCTCATCCAGACTTATGGGGGAATCATAGTCTCCATCATCCTTTCCTCACTGGGACAATGCTCTAATAATAATAAACATCACACTTTTATTTTTCTTACAACTCAATACTTAGAACAAAATATGACTCTATATGAATGCCTCCGGCGGTGTACCGGGATATGCTATGAATCAAGAGCGACATGTATGAAAATTATGAAGGTGGCCTTGCCACAAATACAATGTCAACTACATGTTCATGCAAAAAGCAATATGACAAAAGTAATGTGTGTCATATGAATGGAACGGTGGAAAGTTGCATGGCAATATATCTCGGAATGGCTATGGAAGTGCCATGATAGGTAGGTATGGTGGCTGTTTTGAGGAAGGTATATGGTGGGTGTATGATACCGGCGAAAAGTGCGCGGTATTAGAGAGGCTAGCAATGGTGGAAGGGTGAGAGTGCGTATAATCCATGGATTCAACATTAATCAAAAGAACTCATGCACTTGTTGCAAAAATTTATAAGTCATCAAAAACCAAAGCACTACATGCATACTCTTAGGGGGATAGATTGGTAGGAAAAGACCATCGCTCGTCCCCGACCACCACTCATAAGGAAGACAATCAATAAATAAAATTGTGCTCCGACTTCATCACAAAGCGGTTCACCATACGTGCATGCTACGGGAATCACAAACTTCAACACAAGCATTCTTTAAATTCATAATTACCCCAACTAGCATTGCTCATATATTATCACCTCCATATCTCAAAACAATTATCAAACATGAAACTTATCTTAGTATTCAACGCACTCAAAAGAAAGTTTTACATATCTTGAATACCAAGTATATTATCTTTAAGCAAATTACCATGCTATTAACAACTCTCAAAATAATCTAAGTGAAGCATGAGAGATCAATAGTTTCCTTAAAACAAATCCACCACCGTGCTCTAAAAGATCTAAGTGAAGTACTAGAGCAAAAATTATCACGCTCAAAAAGGTATAAGTGAAACACTATGAGCAAAACTATCAAGCTCAAAAGATATAAGTGAAGCACATAGAGTATTCTAGCAAATTCCAAATCATGTACGGCTCTCTCAAAAGGTGTTTACAGCAAGGATGATTGTGTTAAACTAACAAGCAAAGACGCAAATAATACAAGACGCTCCAAGCAAAACACATAACATGTGGTGAATAAAAATATAGCTCCAAGTAAATTACCGATGGAAGTAGACGAAAGAGGGGATGCCTTCCGAGGCATCCCCAAGCTTTGACTTTTTGGTGTCCTTGGATTATCTTGGGGGTGCCATGGTCATCCCCAAGCTTAGGCTCTTGCCACTCTTTGTTCCATAATCCATCAAAAGAATTCACCCAAAACTTGAAAACTTCACAACACAAAACTCAATAGAAATCTCGTGAGCTCCGTTAGTGAAAGAAAACAAAAGACTACTTTAAGGTACTGTAATGAACTCATTCTTTATTTATATTGGTGTTAAACCTACTGTATTCCAACTTCCTTATGGTTTATAAACTAATTTATTAGCCATAGATGCATTGAAATAAGCAAACAACACACGAAAAACAGAATCTGTCAAAAACAGAACAGTCTGTAGAAATCTGTAACTAACGCAAATTTATGTAACTCTAAAAATTCTACCATAATAGGACGTACTGGAAAATTTGTTTATTGATCAGAAGCAAAAATAATCAATGCAAAATCACGTTTCTGTGATTTATTGATTTTTTTCTCGTGAGCGCAAAGTTTCTGTTTTTCAGCAGAATCAAATCAACTATCATCATAGCTTATCCTATAGGTTCTACTTAGCACAAACACTAAACAAAAGATAAAAACACATATAAACAGAAAGTAGAAACAAAATTTAACACTAAACAGTAACAAAAACAAAGAACAAAAAATAAAATTGGGTTGCCTCCCAACAAGCGCTATCGTTTAACGCCCCTAGCTAGGCATAAAAGCAAGGATAGATCTAACGAGTGCCATAATAGTAAGATAGATCTTGAAAACTCATCTCATATTCTCTACGTTCGGCAGCAAGCTTTCTTTGAGGCAAGCAAAAGTAATCAAAAGGGCTAAATTTGGTGGGACAAAGGTCCCCAAGATCAATCAAAGGAGGAATAGGTTCCTCCTTCGGCCCTTCATAGTGCACAACTATTTCATCACTAAAAGCATTCTTTTGGCAAAATTTTGTGAGCCTATACTCAAGAGAGTATCCTAGCTCATCGTTTTGAAGAGCAAAATCATTATTAAGTTCGTCAATGCAATCAATCAAGACTTTGGTAGGAACCTTTTTTCTAAGGTTTTCAATAAAAGCGACATAGTCGGAAGTTGAAAACGTCTAAATTCCTCTTGATCATAAAGGATCACTTCTATGGGAGGACGACCGGCGTCCACCCTATAGTGCGCAAAGATTTCTTTGGCCTCTCTAATGATAAATCTAAACTCGTGAGCCAAAAAGATAGTAATAGCGCGCTTAACAAAAGAATGCTCAATATTAGAAAATTCTAGAAAAATTCTTTGTATGCAAGGATGCATATGCATAAATTGTCTTTCAAGTTCAACTACAAGCATAGCGATAGCATTGGCAAGACTACTAGTTCTATGAAGAATAGAACAACCCAAGGAAGGTAAAGCATCGGCACAAGTAAAGAAATCTTGAATAACACCTTTGCCAATAATGTTACCACTGTCGATTCAAAACTTTTTCGTATGCAAGATATGGGTTTCATCGGCCGGAGCCTCGGGATTTTCCATGTTATCATTATTGTCCATATTGACAATAATCACCCCAATTTCAGACATAGCGGCAAACAAAAAGGCAAACGAGAAAAACGCAAAAGGGAAAGGGAGGAGGAGTTGGGAAAGAGAGGGCGAATAAATCGGCAAGGGTGAAGTGGGGGAGAGCAAAACGAGAGGCAAATAATGTAATGCGAGAGATAGGGATTGTGATGGGTACTTGGTATAGTTGACTTTTGCGCAAACTCCCCGGCAACGGCGCCAGAAATTCTTCTTGCTACCTCTTGAGCATTGCGTTGGATTTCCCCGAAGAGGAGAGGATGATGCAGTAAAGTAGCGTAAGTATTTCCCTCAGTTTTTGAGAACCAAGGTATCAATCCAGTAGGAGATCACGCACGAGTCCCTCGTACCTACACAAAATGATAGCTACTCGCAACCAACGCGATTAGGGGTTGTCAATCCCTTCATGTCACTTACGAGGGTGAGATCTGATAGAGATGATAAATAATATTTTTGGTATTTTTTATATAAATATGCAACGTGAAAACTAAAAGGCAAAGTAAAAACAAAGCAAGTAATAAAGTAATGGAGATTGATATGATGAGAATAGACTCAGGGGCCATAGGTTTCACTAGTGGCTTCTCTCAAGAGCATAAGTATTCTACGGTTGGTGAACAAATTACTGTTAAGCAATTGACAGAATTGAGCATAATTATGAGTATATCTAGGTATGATCATGTGTATAGGCATCACGTCCGAGACAAGTAGATCGAAACAATTTTGCATCTACTACTATTACTCCACTCATCGACCGCTATCCAGCATGCATCTAGAGTATTAAGTTAAAAACAGAGTAACGCCTTAAGCAAGATGACATGATGTAGAGGGATAAATTCATGCAATATGATAAAAAAACCATCTTGTTATCCTCGATGGAAACAATACAATATGTGCCTTGCTGCCCCTGCTGTCACTGGGAAAGGACACCGCAAGATTGAACCCAAAGCTAAACACTTCTCCCATTGCAAGAACTACCAATCTAGTTGGCCAAACCAAACGGATAATTCGAAGAGACTAGCAAAGATAACTCAATCATACATAAAAGAATTTAGAGAAGATTCAAATATTATTCATAGATAAGTTGGATCATAAACCCACAATTCATCGATCTCAACAAACACACCGCAAAAACAAGATTACATCGAATAGATCTCCAGGAGAGAGGGGGAGAACACTGTATTGAGATCCAAAAAGAGAGAAGAAGCCATCTAGCTACTAGCTATGGACCCGAAGGTCTGAAGTAAACTACTCACACTTCATTAGAGAGGCTATGGTGTTGATGTAGAAGCCCTCCGTGGTAGATGCCCCCTCCGGCGGAGCTCCAGAACAGGCCCCAAGATGGGATCTCGTGGATATAGAAAGTTGCAGCGGTGGAATTAGGTTTTTGGCTCCGTATTTGATCTGTCGGGGGTACGTAGGTATATATAGGAGGAAGGAGTATGTCAGTGGAGCAACAGGGGGCCCACGAGGCAGGGGGCGCGCCCTGGGGGGGCGCCCCCCACCCTCGTGACCTCCTCGGTTATTCCTTGGAGCAGGGTCCAAGTCTCATGGATCACGTCCGGTGAGAAAATCACGTTCCCGAAGGTTTCATTCCGTTTGGACTCCGTTTGATATTCTGTTTCTTCGAAATACTAAAATAGGCAAAAAAAACAGCAATTCTGGGATGGGCCTCCGGTTAATAGGTTAGTCCCAAAATAATATAAAAGTGGAAAATAAAGCACAATATAGTCCAAAACAGTAGATAAAGTAGCATGGAGCAATCAAAAATTATAGATACGTTGGAGATGTATCATGGTGCTACTGCTGCACGAACTCGTGCCAAACTCGAGATTTGTTTCTTTACTATACATGCACGCAACGATTTAATGCACATCGTAATCTCAACATGTGATGGGGAGCTCTAAATTTGAATTTGAAACTTATAAAACAAAAAAATTCAAAACAAATAAACTGAGAGAGAGGGAGTATAATGTAGGATGTGTCCCATACGAAACAAGTCCCCTGGTTTGTCACCGCGAAGATGCGGTTAGAAAGGAGCATAGCGCCCTCGTACTCGTACGGCAAAAAATCGGCTACAGATAGCATGGTCCACCTTTGACCGCCATGTGTAAGGTCCGTGCTATCTTCTTCAATCTCACCGTGGTTCCATCGTACCAATTGAGGCGGTGGCCCATTGCATGGCTGATCCCAATGTTGGACAAAGGTTCTACGGGAACGGTGTCATAGTTGCAAATGTTGTGCAAATTGACGTTGGCACCTTCCCGTACATATGCAAGCCAATCTCCACTCGCACCGAGCCTAACCTGTGAAACAGTGGGCAGGGGGAGAATTAGGAAGTGGACACGGAAGTAGTCTTTAGAATGCATTTACTACGTGATCAAACTCATCTTACCTGCTCATCGGAGGAAATCCGAGTGCCCCTCAACGTCGGCATCTCAAGGGGCGTCAACTTGCAATTATGGCCACGCCGCGCTGGAGAGACCCCCAAGGAAACATCTTCGTGCATTGCAAGGAGAATCAAGATGCATTTGTATGAGTAGTTTATCTTGTGAGAGAAAAGGATGAACGAGGGAAGGCCTCTAGAGATAGAGATAGACACTACTACTACCAATGTGTTGGCCCATGCGTTGCAATGGATCCAAAGTAGTAGAATAATACTTGTTCACGGGCTTGAAATATAAACACTCTAGTTTTGATATACATGTGTCAGCAGACATGACAGCTTGTCCATGGAAGTTGAACCACGGCGACCATCATGTTTCTTGTTTCTACCACTGCCACACCCACACGCGATTCCCACGACGCCGCTCCAACCCACGGCATGATGTCCCCCGACGTGGTAGGATTGTTCACGTCAGGGGATCCTCATCCCCCCGACATGCGCCTCATCCCTCTCGGCCCCACCGCTCCTCTGCCTTTTTGTGCATGACATGCGGGCCAACTGAACTGCACGACCATCAACTTTCTATCATAGCCACACCCGATTGGACGTGGTTTGCCTGCTCCGCTGCTATGCTCCGATCCGTACTCCTGCACCAACGAATTTTCATCCAGCGGTTGTGACACATATCATCCCGGGCATCAATCCTCAGCTGGAGTACTTCTGTACTACAGGTAGTACCCACCGGTGTGGCCATCTACGCCTCGTAACACCCCGATGCCCAGCTGTGGCACCCTTGCCACGGCCACGCCACCACTGGCCGGTTCATCTCGAACGAGTGAGTTGCCAACCACACCACCACCATGAGAATGACATGTGGGCCAGCCACATTTAAGGTATGCATGTCATTGACTCATAGGCTGGTGCACTAAGCCACTGAAGCTTGGTCCCGTGGGCCCCTAGAGGGAAATATAACTCCTGCGGCAGGCCTTGTGGTGCTCCCGCGGTACGAGCTCATGCCAAACCCAGAATTTGTTTCTTACTACTACCAACTAGTAAGGTACACGTGCATTGCACGCATGAGATTATGGTGGTTTGTGCATTATGCTTAAGTTAAACCATGGAGTCTTCTACATTCTACATGTGGAAAAATCTGGTGGAATGTAGATAATATCCAACGGCCAGTAGTGCTCGGATTTGCCATCTTTGTACTATTGGATTGGCTTCATCCAACCACCAACTTTCAAAGTTATTCACACACTATATAGGGGTATAGATGTTTGGTTTGCAGCCTAAGGTTTCCACGCCTAAGCTTAGGCGTGCCATAATATCTTAGGCATGTGTTTGGTTCATTGCCACACTTGTGGCTTGCCACACTTTTCTAGCTACATGGTCCACATGTCATAGACTCAACTTCTAGCCAAATCTTGCCAAACTTGTGGTGGCCATTTTGTTAGCCACACTTTTTGTGGCAGCCACACTTTTCCTAAGCTTAGTTGTGGCAAAGTTAGTCATGAACCAAACAGACCCTAAGTTCAACCATGGAGTCTTCTAGATTCTACATGTGGCAGAATCTGGTGGAGTGTAGATAATATCCAACAGCCAGTAGTGATCGCCATCTTTGTACCATCGGATTGGCTTCATCAAATGACCAACTTTCAAAGTTATTCATACACTACATAGGGGTATAGATGTTTGGTTTGCAGCCTAAGGTTGCCACGCCTAAGCTTAGGCGTGCCACAATATCTTAGGCATGTGTTTGGTTCATTGCCACACTTTTCTAGATACATGGTCCACATGTCATAGACTCAACCTCTTGTCAAATCTTGCCACACTTGTGGTGGCCATTTTGTTAGCCACAGTCTTTGTGGCAGCCACACTTTGCCTAAGCTTAGTTGTGGCAAAGTTAGTCATGAACCAAACAGACCCTAAGTTCAACCATGGAGTCTTCTAGATTCTACATGTGGCAGAATCTGGTGGAATGTAAATGATATCCAATGGCCAGTAGTGCTCGGATTTGCCATCTTTGTAACGTCGGATTGGCTTCATCCAACGACCAACTTTCAAAGTTATTCACACACTATATAGGGGTGTAGATGTTTGGTTTGCAGCCTAATGTTGCGCCTAAGCTTAGGTGTGCCACAATATCTTAGGCATGTGTTTGGTTCATTGCCACACTTGTGGCTTGCCACACTTTTCTAGCTACATGGTACACATGTCATAGACTCAACTTCTTGCCAAATCTTGCCGCACATGTGGTGGCCATTTTTTTAGCCACACTTTTTGTGGTAGCAACACTAAGCCTAAGCTTAGTTGTGGCAAAGTTAGTCATGAGCCAAACGGACCCTAAGTTCAACCATGGAGTCTTCTAGATTGTACATGTGGCAGAATCTGGTGGAATGTAGATGATATCCAATGGCCAGTAGTGCTTGGATTTGCCATCTTTGTACCGTCGGATTGGCTTCATCCAACGACCAACTTTTAAAGTTATTCACACACTATATAGGGGTTTAGATATAGATGTGTCGGCCCGTGTGTTGCAATGGATCCAAAGTATATCTATTTAGTGGAGTGCACTCTAAACACATTATCTATTTATTTTTCTCTAACCTTTGGTAGCCATGCAACCAAGCCACATAAGCTTCATGGGTGCCCCCCACATCATATTATTCATACTATGTTGACTGGAAAAAAATCACCCAAAACAAGATCTTCCCGTTTTTTGTTCCTACGATGTGTGTCATGCACGTACCTAGTTGTATAGTGGTAGTACTAATTGTATAGTACAAACTTCGTACTAGTAGGAGTAGTAGTACGGAATGCTCCTACTCTATCAACTAGCCCCATCTGACACCAAATTTCTTGGCTTCCGTGCTATAGCTAGATCTTCCCCTCGTTTCTGTTCTCCAACCCGGCGGCGGGTGGGGTACGGTTTGCCAATAGTCGATTTGCTCAACGGCGGTCCCACATGAAAGTGAAAATGCTAGGCAACATGCCTTCCCTAAGCTATGTGTCATGTCAGACGGGCCGTGGAGTACTCTCGATTCCCGGGCGTGTGGGGGTGCGACGCGAACGCGGCAGGCCTTTTCCTTTTACTAGC
The DNA here is from genome assembly GCF_018294505.1 of Triticum aestivum. NCBI lineage: Eukaryota > Viridiplantae > Streptophyta > Magnoliopsida > Poales > Poaceae > Triticum > Triticum aestivum. Next base: position 566,574,618 of record NC_057795.1, read on the forward strand.
AATGTGTCCGTGCATTGCGACGGATCCAAAGTAGTAGAATAGTAGTACTTGTTCACAAACTTGAAAGAAATCACTCTTCTTTTGATATACTCCTAATATATTACTTTTCACTCAAAATATATTTCTCAGGCTGTTTTGATGAGGTGAGGGAGGGATGGGGTTGCTTTCAAGATAATAAGGGGTTTTCTGCAAATTGGAGCAGAGAAGTGGGCTATTGTTGCAAAAATGCCACAACTTACCTCACAACCGTTAGATGCAGATCTAATGGTCAGAAACGACGGATGGCAAACACACCACCATCACCAACTGAGTCTTTTATAGGAGTAGGAGTAGAGAAACATGTATAAGTTGTAACATTTGGTTCTACTCCTTGGCACGATCGATACATAGAAATAACGATTGGAAACGCTAGGGCGGGGCTATTTCATCCAGATAAGCAGGGTACATAGTATCTAGGTTGGTGCATCGTCGGTTTGGTCACATGCGGTCCAACATGTTCTAGTGTTTCTAGCAAGATGCCCGCGTGTTGCACGAAGTTGATGGAAACGGTAAGCACAACCTATAAATTGATGGATGGAGTACTAGTTATAGTGATGCATATATTTAAGCAAAGGGATAGCACATGTCGGTATTGACTAGAACAAGAATGCAATAGCACAATAAGAATTAAGGCCACGATGATGCGATCGCAGTGGTGGTTACAGGAGGCAAGAAGAAAGATGCATCCATCAACGTACGACCTCCTCCTCCTCAACTTAGTGCGCCGGGCCACCCACCGGCGGCTAGGAGCGGCGGCTTCTGTGGCGAGGTCAGGGTGCTTCTCAGCAAAGGCATCCAAGGCTTCCAGCCGGTTGAGGAAGGCCAATGTTGTAGCATCCTCACTGGCCTTGTAGATACCTATGTACACGATTTGCTCATACATGTGGATGTGTAGGTCGACGAATTCTTGCAGGGAGAGGTGCCTCGCGGTGAGTGCGACCTCCAGGTGGACATTCTTCGTGGCGTCGGCAGGCTGTTGCAGGGCCACTAGTGCTTGAAAGAGGTTCCAGACATGGAGTCCGGTTAGGGTGGCAGGCAATGAGGAGCCCGGGTGTGTGGGCTAGAGGAGTACGGCGATGTCGTCCGCGAGCTTCTTGAGGACGGTGAACTTGTTGGTGGTGGCAACGATCATCTGGTCCAACTGAGAGTCGTAGTTGGCGTCGATGGCGGCCATCCACCAGCTGGTCTCCAACACCATCTGGAGACGATCCTCGGCGCCATGCCACAGGCCGACATCATGGACCATCTGGCACAGCCGCTAGCCGCTTGCGGGCATCGCCGCCATGGGCCTTGAGTGAGCAACTTTGCGCTTAGTGTAGGTGCTTAGGCAAATGCTTAGGTGCGTATGATGTGGTAGGTGCATTGGAATGGAGGGGCGCCTTTATATGAGGGCAAACTGTGTTGCATTCACATCGTGCAGCCTCTTTTCCCGGTCCTCCTCCCATTACTTCCCTCATGCATTAATTGAAGGAGGATGCATTGGACGTTCAACATTTTGGGAACCGCTACCCCCTCCCTCGTCAGTATTAAAGCCGTATCGGGAACTGTGTCGCCCGCTATCAAATCGAATAGTACTGCGCCGCCCGCTGCACGCCGGTTGAACACGCCTCCTCGCCTCCATCAAACCCCTCCGTTAAACCCACATGCAAACCAAGAAACCTACTCTGGCCACACGTCCATTCATGAGTGGGCCGGAATTAAATGCAACACCAGCCGAGCTCCTCCCGTCCGCCCTCAGTTTAAACGAGGCTAGACGCCGGCCAAGCTCCTACCGTCCGCCATCTATTTAAACGAGGCTAGACAGTCATCGGGCAAGAATCGCACCCCCTCCACGGCTCCCTTATCTCCTCCTTCACCATTTTCTCCACTCTTTCGATGGCTTCCGAGGAGCCGTTCTCCGGCATACTACCCGGCTGGGTGGCCCACCAAGTCCTCTGGATATGGGCGAGGCTGCTCGGTTCTTCACCAACCTCGCTTGGCCTGACGGAGCTAGTTGCCTCCCCAAACAGGCGCCTGGTTCAGCAACTTGCCGCTCTAGTTCAGCTCGATGAGGAGTGGCGAGTTGCTCCACGCCGGCATGATGGCGAGCACGCCGATACGGGCGTCGTTGCTGCCACGTCATACCGTGCCACCAATGTCTTCGGTGGCCGCGCCTCCCATGTCTGTGGGCGCGCCTCCCGTGCCTGCGGCAGCACCATGCAGGCAGAGACAGAAGCCGGGTGCATGGAGAGCGACGAGTCGGTGGCCAGCTTCTCCGTGTCTGCCGCCATCATCGAGGAGAAGTAGAACACGGGAGGCTGCCGCCCCTTGGGTCCCATGAAGGCCACCGCTGAGGCAACGACTACGCATTCAGGTGGTTTCTTTGTTGCTTCGTCTCTTTCGAGGACCTTCGTCGACCCCGCAAGTGTCGGCCGCACATGGAAGACAAAGGGATCCGCGGGCGGCCATTTAGATTAGGTACTCCCTCTCCAGCTGGCAGGAAATATTCGTTCTAAGAATGGATAAATTGTATGTATCTATAACTAAAATAAGTCTAGATACATACATTTCTAGGACAAGTATTTTCGGACGGAGGGAGTATTAACTATACCAAGAGAGTCAGATTAGCACCGCTTAGTTCATGTAAATGTAATGAAATCCATCGTGTTTATATCAAGATCCGGCTTTTTTATACGAAATCCTTCATGCTTATATGAAATCAGTCTGTGTTTCCACGAATTTCATCTGGTTGGTTAGAGTTGTGAAAATGTATGTGATACGTCTCCGTCGTATCTATAATTTTGTATTGTTCCATGTCAATATTATTCAACTTTCATATACTTTTGGCAACTTTTTATACTATTTTTGGGACTAACATATTGATCTAGTGCCCAGTGCCAGTTCATGTTTGTTGCATGTTTTATGTTTCGCAAAAACCCCATATCAAACGGAGTCCAAATGGGATAAAAATGGACGAAGAATATTTTTGGAATATTTGTGATATTTGGGAAGAAGAATCAACGCGAGACGGTGCCCGAGGGGGCCACGAGGCAGGGGGCATGCCCCTGACCCTCGTGGGCACCCCATAAGGTGGTTGACGCTCTTCTTTTGCCGCAATAAAGCTAATTTTTGGAGAAAATCTGGGCGAAGGTTTCAACCCACTCGGAGTTACGAATCTCCGGATATAAAAGAGATGGTGAAAGGGCAGAATCTGTGAACCCAGAAACAGAGATAGACAGAGAGACAGATCCAATCTTGGAGGGGCTCTCGCCCCTCCCATGCCATGGGATCCAAGGACCAGAGGGGAAACCCTTCTCCCATCTAGGGAGAAGGTCAAGGAAGAAGAAGAAGAAGGGGGGCTCTCTCCCCCTTGCTTCCGGTGGCGCCGGAGCGCTGCCGGGGGCCATCATCATCACCGCGATCTACACCAACAACTTCACCGCCCTCATAACCAGCTCTTCCCCCCTCTATGCAGTGGTGTAACCTCTCTTTTACCCGTTGTAATCTCTACTTAAACATGGTGCTCAACGCTATATATTATTTCCCAATGATGTATGGCTATCCTATGATGTTTGAGTAGATCCATTTTGTCCTATGGGTTAATTAATGATCGTGATTGGTTTGAGTTGCATGTTTTATTATTGGTGTTGTCCTATTGTGCCCTCCGTGTCGCACAAACATGAGGGATTCCCGTTGTATGGTGTTACAATACGTTCATGATTCACTTATAGTGGGTTGCTTGAGTGACAGAAGCATAAACCCGAGTAAGGGGGTTGTTGCGTATGGGATAAAGAGGACTTGATGCTTTAATGCTATGGTTGGGTTTTACCTTAATGATCTTTAGTAGTTGAGGATGCTTGCTAGAGTTCCATTCATAAGTGCATATGATCCAAGAAGAGAAAGTATGTTAGCTTATGCCTCTCCCTCAAATAAAATTGCAATAGTGATTACCGGTCTAGTTATCGATTGCCCAGGGACAAATAACTTTCTCGTGACAAGAAGCACTCTACTAAAACTAACTTAGTTGTGTCTTCATCTAAACAACCCCTACTTTTTATTTACGTGCTCTTTATTATCTTGCAAACCTATCCAACAACACCTACAAAGTCATTCTAGTTTCATACTTGTTTTAGGTAAAGCGAACGCTAAGCATGCATAGAGTTGTATCGGTGGTCAATAAAGCTTGAGGGAATATTTGTTCTACCTTTAGCTCCTCGTTGGGTTTGACACTCTTACTTATCGAAAGAGGCTACAACTGATCCCCTACACTTGTGGGTTATCAAGACCTTTTTCTGGCGCCGTTGCCGGGGAGTCATAGCGTGGGGTGAAATTCTCGTGTGTGCTAGTTTGCTTTATCACTAAGTAATTTTTATTTGATGTTATAAGTTGTTCTCTATCTTTAGTTATGGATGTGGAACACGAAATACCAAAAAAATTAGGTGTACTTGCTACTCATGGAGATGGGGAACCTCCTAAAACCCTCGATGCTCATCTTGTGAAAGAAATTATGTACTACTTTGGTAATCCTGAGAAAACCCCATTCAATTATGTTATGGGAGACATGTTGGATCAACGTGAATACTTTAGGGATTATCGCTTGACACAAAAAGGGAAACTATTATGGGATCAAATTCATATGTTGCATTGGTATGCTCGTCAACTATGCTTGAGATATGATTATACTTGTTGCTCTAGGATGAAGGCTCCACACCTTCCCTTTTCATGCAAATTTAATGATAATAAAACCTTGGCTTCTTATGCTAATGGTATATGTGATTACTATGTTGTGGAACAAATAGAAGAATTCGTTGCTTTTATGGGTGCTTATGAGATTGAATCTTTGTTTAAAGAGTTTGAAGATTTTGATGATTCAGTTTATAGACCTAAAAAATTTGTTATACTTAAATATTGCTATGAGAATTATGAATTCAATTTCGATATTGATGCATTTATTGAGGAAGTCTCCGTTGTCCAAGAAGAGACTAATATTTTGCAGGAGTCTATGGAAGAAGGAATTTATGAAACTGTGAGCTCATTGGATGAAAAAGATGATGAGGAGAGCGAAGAACAAAAGGAGGAAGAGTGGATTAGCTACCCGTGCCCACCTTCTAATGAGAGTAACTCTTCAACTCATACATTTTTTAATTCCCCTTCGTGCTTATCGAAGGATGATTGCTATGATGATTGTTATGATCCCATTGATTCTCTTGAAATATCCCTTTTTGATGATGCTTGCTATGCTTGTGGCCAAGATGCCAATATGAATTATGCTTATGGAGATGAACTTGCTATTGTTCCTTATGTTAAACATGAAATTGTTGCTATTGCACCCACGCGTGATAGTCCTATTATCTTTTTGAATTCTCCAAACTACACTATATCGGAGAAGTTTGTGCTTATTAAGGATTATATTGATGGGTTGCCTTTTACCGTTGCACATGATGATTTTGATAGGTATAATATGCATGTGCTTGCTGCTCCTACTTGCAATTATTATGAGAGAGGAACTATTTCTCCACCTCTCTATGTTTCCAGTATGATAAAATTGCAAGAAACTGATTATACTATGCATTGGCCTTTACTTGGTGTGCATGAATTGTTCTTTTATGACATGCTGATGCATAGGAACAGAGATAGACTTCTTGGTTGCATGATATATGTTACTTTGTGCTCACTACTAAATTACAACTCATTGTTAATTAAAATCGGCTTTGATATACCTTGGGATCCTGGTGGATTCATTACTTGACTACTATATGCCTAGCTTAATGGATTTAAAGAAAGCGCTGCCAGGGAGACAACCCGGAAGTTTTAGAGAGTCATTTATTTATGTTGTGTGCTTTCCTATAGTCTAAAAACAAAAAAATAAAGAGGGGAACCCAAAACTTTTCAAAAAGGAAAGTGAAAGTGAGAAAGACAAGCATTGTTGAAGTGGGAGAGCTCCTTGAACTTTGTTCATGCTCACGGAAACTTTGTGAATCTTAATTGCAGAAACTTTTCATCAAAAATAATTATCCCCTTGTACAATTCCATTGTATTATAAAAATAATGTGCCAAGGTTTGCCTTTAGGATGTTTACAATGCTTGTTGATTTGTGCGGTGCAGGATAGAAACTTTGGTTGTAGTGCGCGATTTTACATTTTTTTTACTGGAATGTCAAATGGTTCTGATTCTTTTTGCACTGTCTTGCTATACAAATTGTTTATTTTTCGTAATTTTGGTAGAATTTTTGGGATACCATAAGTATGGTGAATGTTCAGATTTCTACAGACTGTTCTATTTTTGACAGATTCTGTTTTTGATGCATAGTTTGCTTGTTTTGATGAAACTATCAATTTATATTAGTGGATTAAGCCATGGAAAAGCTATATTACAGTAGACACAATGAAAAAACAAAATATGAATTGGTTTGTAACAGTACTTAGAGTAGTGATTTGCTTTATTATACTAACGGATCTTACCAAGTTTTCTGTTGATGTTTTGTGTGGATGAAGTGTTTGATCGAGGGGGTCTCGATATGAGGAAAATGAGGAGAGGCAAGAACTCAAGCTTGGGGATGCCCAAGGCACCCCAAGTAAATATTCAAGGAGACTCAAGCGTCTAAGCTTGGGGATGCCCCGGAAGGCATCCCCTCTTTCTTCAATAAGTATCGGTATGTTTTCGGATTCGTTTCGTTCATGCGATATGTGCAAATCTTGGAGCGTCTTTTGCATTTAGTTTTCACTTTTCTTTTATGCACCATGCTGGTATGAGATAGTCCATGGTTGATTTATAGAATGCTCTTTGCACTTCACTTAAATCTTTTGAGTATGGCTTTATAGAATGCTTCATGTGCTTCACTTATATCATTTGAAGTTTGGATTGCATGTTTCTCTTCACATAGAAACCCGCCATTTGTAGAATGCTCTTTTGCTTCACTTATATTTGTCAGAGCGTGGGCATATCTTTTGTAGAAAGAATTAAACTTTCTTGCTTCACTTATATCTATTTAGAGAGATTACAGGAATTGATCATTCACATGGTTAGTCATAAAATCCTACATAAAACTTGTAGATCATTGAATATGATATGTTTGATTCCTTGCAATAGTTTTGCGATATAAAGGTGGTGATATTAGATTCATGCTAGTGGGTAGTTGTGGATTGTATAAATACTTGTGTTGAGGTTTGTGATTCTTGAAGCATGCACGTATGGTGAACCGTTATATGATGAAGTCGGAGCATGATTTATTTATTAATTGCCTTCCTTACGAGTGGCGGTTGGGGACGAGTGATGGTCTTTTCCTACCAATCTATCCCCCTAGGAGCATGCGTGTAGTACTTTGTTTCGATGACTAATAATTTTTTGCAATAAGTATGTGAGTTCTTTATGACTAATGTTGAGTCCATGGATTATACGCACTCTCACCCTTCCATCATTGCTAGCCTCTTCGGTACCGTGCATTGCCCTTTCTCACCTCGAGAGTTGGAGCAAACTTCGCCGGTGCATCCAAACCCCATGATACGATATGCTCTATCACACATAAGCCCCCTTATATCTTCCTCAAAACAGCCACCATACCTACCTATCATTGCATTTCTGTAGCCATTCCGAGATATATTGCCATGCAACTTCCATCATCATCATATACATGACTTGAGAATTCATTTTCATATTGCTTTGCATGATCGTAAGATAGCTAGCATGATGTTTGCATGGCTTGTCCGTTTTTTGATGTCATTGCTATGCTAGATCATTGCACATCCCGGTACACCGCCGGAGGCATTCATCTAGAGTCATATCTTTGTTCTAGATATCGAGTTGTAATATTGAGTTGTAAGTAAATAAAAGTGTGATGATCATCATTATTAGAGCATTGCCCCAGTGAGGAAAGGATGATGGAGACCATGATTCCCCCACAAGTCAGGATGAGTCTCTTGACTTTATGAAAAATAAAAGTGGCCAAAGAAGCCCTAAAAAAAGAGATAGGCCAAAGAAGCCTACAAAAAAAGAAAAAAATGAGAAAACGAAAAAAATGAGAGAAAAAGATAGACGGGGAAATGTTACTATCCTTTTAGCACATGTGTGCTTCAAAGTGGCACCATGTTCTTCATATAGAGAGTCTCTTGAGTTATCACTTTCATATACTAGTGGGAATTTTCATTATAGAACTTGGCTTGTATATTCCGATGATGTGCTTCCTCAAATGCCCGAGGTCTTCATGAGCAAGCAAGTTGGATGCACACCCACTTAGTTTCCAGTTTGAGCTTTCATACACTTATAGCTCTTAGTGCATTCGTTGCATGGCAATCCCTACTCCTCGCATTGACATCAATTGATGGGCATCTCCATAGCCCATTGATTAGCCGCGTTGATGTGAGACTTTCTCCCTTTTTGTCTTCTCCACACAACCTCCACCATCATACTCTATTCCACCTATAGTGCTATGCCCATGGCTCACGCTCATGTATTGCGTGAAAGTTGAAAAGGTTTGAGAACGTCAAAAGTATGAAACAATTTCTTGGCTTGTCAGCGGGGTTGTGCATGATTTGAATATTTTATGTGATGAAGATGGAGCATAGCTAGACTGTATGATTTTGTAGGGATAAGTTTCTTTGGCCATGTTGTTTTGAAAAGACATGATTGCTTTATTGGTACGCTCGAGGTATTATCATTTTTATGTCAAATGATAGACTATTGCCTTGAATCACTCGTGTCTTAATATCCATGCCATGATTAGACATATGATCAAGATTATGCTAGGTAGCTGATGTCTACTACACAACCTTCTTCTTGTAGACGTTGTTGGGCCTGCAAGTGCACAGGTTTGTAGGACAGTAGCAAATTTCCCTCAAGTGGATGACCTAAGGTTTATCAATCCGTAGGAGGCGTAGGATGAAGATGGTCTCTCTCAAACAACCCTGCAACCAAATAACAAAGAGTCTCTTGTGTCCCCAACACACCCAATACAATGGTAAATTGTATAGGTGCACTAGTTCGGCGAAGAGATGGTGATACGAGTGCAATATGGATGGTAGATAAAGGTTTTTGTAATCTGAAATAATAAAAACAGCAAAGTAACTAATGGTAAAAGTGAGCGTAAATGGTATTGCAATGATAGGAAACAAGGCCTAGGGTTCATACTTTCACTAGTGCAAGTTCTCTCAACAATAATAACATAGATAGATCATATAACAATCCCTGAACATGCAAAAAGAGTCACTCCAAAGACATTAATAGCGGAGAACGAACGAAGAGATTATGGTAGGGTACAAAACCACCTCAAAGTTATTCTTTCGGATCAATCTATTAAAGAGTTCGTACTAGAATAACACCTTAAGACACAAATCAACCAAAACCCTAATGTCACCTAGATACTCCATTGTCACCTCAAGTATCCATGGGCATGATTATACGATATGCATCACACAATCTCAGATTCATCTATTCAACCAACACAAAGTACTTCAAAGAGTGCCCCAAAGTTTCTACAGGAGAGTCAAGAACGTGTGCCAACCCCTATGCATAGGTTCATGGATGGAACCCGCAAGTTGGTCACCAAAACATACATCAAGTGGCACATGATATCCCACTGTCACAACAGATAAGCACGGCAAGACATACATCAAGTGTTCTCATAAAAGACTCAATCCGATAAGATAACTTCAAAGGGGAAACTCAATTCATCACAAGAGAGTAGAGGGGGAGAAACATCATAAGATCCAACTATAATAGCAAAGCTCGGGATACATCAAGATCGTGCCTTAGAGGGAACACGAGAGAGAGAGAGAGATCAAACACATAGCTACTGGTACATACCCTCAACCTCGAGGGTGAACTACTCCCTCCTCGTCATGGAGAGCGCCGGGATGATGAAGATGGCCACCGGTGAAGGATCCCCCCTCCGACAGGGTGCCGGGAAGGGCTCCCGAGAGGTTTTTGGTGGCTACAGAGGCTTGCGGCGGTGGAACTCCTGATCTATCTTGTCCGTGGATGTTTTTAGGGTACGTGGGACTATATAGGCAAAAGAAGTCGGTCGGGAGGTGCTCGAGGGGCCCACGAGACAGAGGGGCGCCCCCCCCCTAGGGGCGCGCCCTCCTATCTCGTGGAGTCCTCGAGTATCTTCTGACTTGAACTCCACGTCTCCAGGATGATATTCTTCCAAAAAATCACGTTGTCGAAGGTTTCATTCCATTTGGACTCCGTTTGATATTCCTTTTCTTTGAAATACTGAAACAGGCAATAAAACAACAATATGGGCTGGGCCTCCGGTTAATAGGTTAGTCCCAAAAGTAATATAAAAGTGTATAATAAAGCCCATAATCATTCAAAACAATTAATATAATAGCATGGAACAATCAAAAATTATAGATACGTTGGAGACGTATCAGTAGCATTCCACATCAAAAATTATCTTTTTTATCATTTACCTACTCGAGGATGAGCGGTAATTAAGCTTGGGAATGCTGATATGTCTCTGTTGTATCTATAATTTTTTATTGTTCCATGCCAATATTATTCAACTTTCATATACTTTTGGTAACTTTTTATACTATTTTTGGGACTAATATATTGATCCAGTGCCCAGTGCCAGTTCCTGTTTGTTGCATGTTTTATGTTTCGCAGAAACCACATATCAAACAGAGTCCAAACGGGATAAAACAGACGGAGAATATTTTTGGAAGATTTGTGATACTTGGGAAGAAGAATCAACGCGAGACGGTGCCCGAGGGGGACACGAGGCAGGGGGCGCCCCTGACCCTCGTGGGCACCCCATAAGGCGGTTGGCGCTCTTATTTTGCCGCAAGAAAGCTAATTTTCGGAGAAAAATCTGGGCGAAGGTTTCAACCCAATCGGAGTTACGGATCTCCAGATATAAAAGAGATGGTGAAAGGGCAGAATTTGTGAACGCAGAAACAGAGAGAGATAGAGAGACAGATCCAATCTCGGAGGGGCTCTCGCCCCTCCCATGCCATGGGAGCCAAGGACCAGAGGGGAAACCCTTCTCCCATCTAGGGAGAAGGTCAAGGAAGAAGAATAAGAAGGGGGGCTCTCTCCCCCTTGCTTCCGGTGGCGCTGGAGCGCTGCCGGGGGCCATCATCATCACCGCGATCTACACCAACAACTTCACTGCCCTCATCACCAACTCTTCCCCCCTCTATGCAGCGGTGTAACCTCTCTTTTACCTGTTGTAATCTCTACTTAAACATGGTGCTCAGCGCTATATATTATTTCCCAATGATGTATGGCTATCCTATGATGTTTGAGTAGATCCGTTTTGTCCTATGGGTTAATTGATGATCGTGATTGGTTTGAGTTGCATGTTTTATTATTGGTGATGTCCTATTGTGACCTCCATGTCTCACGAGTGTGAGGGATTCCCACTGTAGGGTGCTGCAATATGTTCATGATTCGCTTAGAGTAGGTTGCTTGAGTGACAGAAGCATAAACCCGGGTAAGGGGGTTGTTGCGTATGGGATAAAGAGGACTTGATGCTTTAATGCTATGTGAGGGAGTTCTGGACTAGAGGGTGTCCGGATAGCCGAACTATCATCATCGGCCGGACTCCAAGACTATGAAGATACAAGATTGAAGACTTCGTCCCGTGTCCGGATGGGACTTTCCTTGGCGTGGAAGACAAGCTTGGCGATACGGATATGTAGGTTTCCTACCATTGTAACCGACTCTGTGTAACCCTAGCCCTCTCCGGTGTCTATATAAACCGGATGGCTTTAGTCCATAGGACGAACAACAACCATACCATAGGCTAGCTTCTAGGGTTTAGCCTCCTTGATCTCGTGGTAGATCCACTCTTGTAACACACATCATCAATATTAATCAAGCAGGACGTAGGGTTTTACCTCCATCAAGAGGGCCCGAACCTGGGTAAACATCGTGTCCCTTGTCTCCTGTTACCATCCGCCTAGACGCACAGTTCGGGACCCCCTACCCGAGATCCGCCGGTTTTGACACCGACATTGGTGCTTTCATTGAGAGTTCCTCTGTGTCGTTACCGATAGGCTCGATGGCTTCTTCGACCATCATCAACGACGCAGTCCAGGGTGAGACTTTTATCCCCGGATAGATCTTCATATTCGGCGGCTTCGCACTGCGGGCCAATTCGCTTGGTCATCTGGAGCAGATCGGAAGCTACGCCCATGGCCGTCAGGTCAGATTTGGGAGTTTAAACTTCACGGTGGACATCCGCGGGGACTTGATCTTCGGCGGATTCGAGCCACAGCCGAGCATGCCGCACTGTCACGGCGAGCATGACTTAGCTCTATAGCCGGACATTACCCTGGAGGCCGCACTCGAACCCGCTCTGATTTTCAATTCGGAGCCGGCTGCGCAGATCGAGGACGGATGGCTAGACACCGCCTCGGGGGCTGCCACCTCTACGGCATAGAGCCAAACACTGACCTTGTCCCCCATAAAGCTTGTGACTCCGAGGTGTCGGACTCCTCGCCGGACTCCGAACCTCCCGCGCCCCCTCTAATCGAATCCGATTGGGCGCCGATCATGGAGTTCACCGTAGCGGACATCTTTCAACGCTCACCTTTCGGCGACATCTTAAGTTCGCTAAAGTATCTCTCGTTATCAGGAGAGCCCTGGCCGGACTACAGCCAGGACAGTTGGGATGCGGATGACGAAGAAATTCAAATCCCACCCACCACCCAATTAATAGCCATTGTCAACGATCTAACCGACATGCTAAACTATGACTCCGAAGACATCGACGGTATGAACGACGATGCCGGAGACGATCAAGAACCAGCGCATACCGGGCACGGGAAGGCCACCCCAACTCACGACGTATACATGGTGGATACACCAAAAGGAAGCGATAATGAGGAAAAACGGGACGTGGCGAAGGACAACTCCCCCAGCAAACAACCAAAACGGCGACGCAAGCGCCGCCCGGAGACCGGCCTCGATAAAAACGACACCCATACGGACCCGGCCCTAGAACAGGGCGAAGCGGTGGACGACGCACATGTCAACAAGCAGCCAGCCGGACATGAACTGGACAAACAACCCATACTCGGCAAAGATGATCTCACATCACCAGAGCATATGAATCTTCATAAAAGGCTCATCGCCACTGCAAGAAGTTTGAAGAAGCAAAAGCGGAAGCTCAAAACAGCGGAGGACGCACTCAGAATGAGATGGAGCAAAGTACTCAACAGCGCTGATAAACATGGCGCTAGTCACCAGACAAAGAGCTACCCGAAGCGCAAGCTGTTGCCCGAATTTGACGAGGAGGCCTTAGAGCCCCCGCAGTCAAAAAATAAAGAAGCCGCCTGGCCGGATAGGCGACCAGATGACAGGCCAAGAGCAACAAGGGGCGCCGCACACAAGCCGGCACACGATCAGCATAAAGACCCTCAAAAAAAGGACGACCCAGTCAGATCTATTTATGGGCCAAAAAAGAAGACTCCAGGAAGCAACATAACCCGCCGAGCATTTCAAGACAACGCCACACCCAAATACAGGGGCGCCGCACACCCACTATGTTTCACCGATGAGGTACTGGATCATGGATTTCCAGCGGGATTCAAACCCGTAAACATAGAAGCATATGACGGAACAACAGACCCCGGAGTCTGGATTGAGGATTACATCCTACACATACCTATGGCCAAAGGAGACGATCTCCATGCCATAAAATACCTACCCCTCAAGCTCAAAGGGCCAGCTCGGCATTGGCTTAAAAGCCTCCCAGAAAATACCATTGGAAGTTGGGAAGAGCTTGAGGATGCGTTTCGAGCAAATTTTCAGGGGACCTATGTCCATCCTCCGGATGCAGACGATTTAAGTCACATAACTCAACAGCCCGGAGAGTCAGCACGCAAATTCTGGAACAGGTTCCTCACTAAAAAGAACCAAATAGTCGACTGTCCGGACGCTAAAGCCTTAGCAGCCTTTAAACGCAACGTCCGAGACGAATGGCTTGCCAGACACCTTGCCAGGAAAAACCAAGAACAATGGCCGCACCAACAAGCCTCCTGACCCGCTTTTGCGCGGGGGAAGACAGCTGGCTGGCTAGGTGCAGCACCAGCGACCCGAGTACATCCGAAGTTAGGGATGGAAATGGGAAATCATGACGTAGAAAAGATTAGTGCCGGAATAAGGAAAATGGCCCGAATAGTATGGCGGCCAACGCCGGATTCAAAAGCTCTCGGCCGAACAACAAAACACTGCCCCTCAAGGACAATAGTGACGAGCTATCCAACCTAAATAAGATTCTGGACAGACTATGTCAAATACATGGTACCTCCGGGAAGCCTGCAAACCATACCCACAGAGATTGTTGGGTCTTCAAACAGTCCGGCCGACTTAATGCCGAACACAAGGGGCTCGACACACCAAGCGAAAGTGACGAAACCCAAAAGCAGCACTTCGGAAAATAGAAGACTTTCCCACTAGAAGTCAAAACAGTGAACTCACTTCATGTGATAAAAGACAGCGCGGCACCTGCAATACCAGGACACCGCCCGCAGAATGGGGATAGACCCTACCAAAATTCGCCGTAGCAGCACTTCCTTCAAAGGAGTGACGCCAGGCCTTTAAGCCAATTATACAGGCCCTGTACCACTAGAGGTTGTGTTCGGTTCATCCGACAACTTCCATCGCAAAAAGCTCACTCTCCATCGCCCCATTCAAACAGTAGCCCTTAAGCACTACTGGGGCATGCAGCTATCACCAGCCCTAATGCAATACCATATTACGCGTTTTTTACGCTTAAGAGTGTTCCTCGACCACGGAGAACGTGAGACTGCCTCGACAGCCACACACTAATCCGCCCTTGCGGGTCAGAGCCCCTAAAAACAGGTCATTCAGACCTCGGACATGGTTAGGCGAGTCCAGCAAGGGGCTTCCCAGCCGCATATCCCCTTTATAAGGGGCCGCATGTATAAATGATGAGGGCCAATAAAGCTCAATTTTCTTCCTTTTATTCTATTTTTATACAACCTCTGCACAATATTTCTTGGAAACTAAGTCCTTCTCTTTTACAGATGAAGCACGTGCTACACCCGTCCAGGATACAGCACAACGGAGACATAGGCGCAGACGTGCGGCATGGACCCGTTGCAAGGATTCTTTTCAGATTAAGACCCTGCGTCAACCTTTCTTACTGTCTCTTGTTGATACACATCCCCCGGTTTTCTACCACAACCGAGGAGGAGGCTGGCGTTTTGGCATCGGCCGCGTTAGAAGTTCCCGCCTGGACCTGGACACTAGGGGCTTAGGGCATTGTTCTGCCCGGTATCATAAAGACCGAACACCTCAAGGAGTGTTCGGCGTCTAGACTTAGGCCTTATATGCATCAGATCCAAATCATGTCTTTGGTCAAATGTTGGGTTTGCCCGGCTCCTGTGTTTTGCTGCCTTACGTTCCGTATCATCGGCTAACGCGGCACCAGGAGAACTACTGCGATTGTGCCCCGGTTCGGCCGGGCGAGCACCTCAGTAGAGAAAGCCGAAAACTGACTATCATGATATAGCGAGAGACTGGTCAACCACTCGATCGACCATTGGAATGTTTAGAATTCCTCCGCTTTGACGAAGGACCGCTTCCCGGTCAGGCACATACGCGCCCTGAAGTTCAGAGAGGAGCGGTGCCGCTAGGGGCTATATAGTAGCCCCACATTCGAGCTCCTATGGCTAAGTGAAAGTGATAAAGCATTATAGTCTGGTTGCCTAGTTTGCTACGCTATCACCTCCCTAAAAGGACCAAGGCGTTGGATTAAGTGTGAAAAAGCGCTTTTCTTTTTGCAAACACCCCCCTCACCATGTGCGTGGGGGCTGAAGCCAAAGACTGCAACTTTCAGGTTATTCATACATATACGGCCGCACAGGAGATAGTTCAATACTTGAGCACACAAGTATAAAAAGTTATTGCATTATAAACATGATCTCAGAAATCATACATGTCATTCAAACATAACATCTTTCAAGCACTGTGACTCTATTATACGAGCGCCCTGCAGGACTTCCTCAAAATAGTGCTCGGTGGGGAATCGGCTTTTGTCCGAACCCCGGGATGCAATAGTGGTGGCATCCATCTCCGCCCAGTATGTCTTACCACGGGCGAGAGCCATCCGTGCACCTTCTATGCATGCTGACCGCTTCATCGCCCCAATACGCGGCACCGCCCCAAGGAATTGCTGCAACAAGCCAAAATAACTCTTCGGCTTGGGCCTTTTCGGCCACAGATGAGCGACCACATCCGTCATGGCAAGTTCGGACAATCTATTCAGCTCAGCCCACTCAACCAGCCGATCACTTAACGGAAGTGGACGCTCCGGACTATGGAATTGACACCAGAAAAGCTCTTCCATTTCGTGATCCTCCTGGCTTCGAAAGTGCACGACTGTGTCCGCCGCACTCGCCGCCAAGTCCAGATAAGGATCCTTCGCACCGTACAATCGGCCCAGCTGAGCATACTTCGGATCCGTGAACTTCCTACGCAGCATAAAGGGCTTTCCAGCCACAATGTCTCCGACCTGACGCAGTTCCTCCTTCATAGCTCGCATCGCACTACGGGCATCCTTGGCTTCGGCGTCGGCCTTCTTCAGGTCCTCTTGCTCCGCTCGGCGTTCTCCTTCAAGGACCTCTAGGCAGTTGGTAGGAACTTTTAATTTCGTGGCCATTCCGGCCATCTCCTCCCTGCTTCGGCAGTGAGCAGCCTTCTCGGCTTCTAGCTCTTCCGCTGCCTTCGAGGCAGCCGCCTCACTTTTTCTGGCACGCTCCTTGGCCCGAGAAAGTTCTGCTCGAAGGCCTTCCACAGCAGCAACACTATCTGCATCAGGCATACAAATTGTAAGGAATGGGCGTCAGGTCCCTTACTAGGCGACCGCAGAGCAACCACGTACCTTGTGACTCATCGAGTCGTTTATTGACCAGCAAGATGTCCGCATCCGCAACGTCGAGTTGCCTCTTCAGCTCGGCAAATCCATCAGTCCGGCTGGCCACCGAACGTTCCGCCACCTGCATAGGAAAGGCGACAATCTATAACTGAGATTATGATCCTCGGCACGCTGTCGCGCTTGACAGCATACCAAGTCTCAGGGGCTACTATCTATACCGGGCGCACTTCATGTGCAAAACTGTCAAAAGGTATGTCATTTTTTGCATACCTCAAATCCCGTCAGCAAACTTCCGACAGCCTCACACAACCCGCTTTCGGCGGACGAGATCCTCTCAATCACCATACCCATTAATGTGTGGTGATCTTCTGAGATGGACGCCCTCTTAAGCAAATCCTGCAGCTCCACCGACCATACTCCAATGGGTGCCGAACTCTCTGGCCCTACCGGACTCGGGGAGACCCTCCGCGACGACACCTCAGGGTCGTCCGCCTCGCACGATGGGGAGGCAGATGGAGGCGTTTCTCTCTCCATCATCTCCGGACGAAGGTCTCCCGAAGATGAGATGTGCTGAGATGGGCTGAGATCCGAACTACAAGGTGAAAACTTCGGTTACCCTTAGAAATTAAATAGGGATGTCCACTATTACAAAATTCCCCCTTTTTTACTTATGGCTCGCTAGAGGGCTGATTCCTCCGAGGAGACAGTTCGGCCGGGGCTCTTCCCGGCACGGGACCTTCCGGTACAGATTTCTTTCCCCGCTTTGAGGCCTTGGCCTCCGGGTCTTCGGAAGCGGTCCTCTTCTCTCCCTGGAAGGAGGGACTCTCGATTCCTCCCTTACTGAAAGCCTCCGTGGCTGAGGTGGTAGATCCCTCGTGTCCTCCTTCGCCCTCCTCCGAAGGTGCAACCTCTAACATCTTGATTAACACGGGATCCTGTGTGGTCTCAGGGAGGGGGGCCGGACACCGTATCAGTTTTGCTTGCGCTATCCACTCCTGTCCAAGGGATAGCTGGTTAAAAGGCAAACCCATAGTAAATCAATGGATGATATGTCCGGACACAGGGCTACTCACTTGAGTATCCGGGCGATTGCAGCTTAGGCCAGCATCCTCGGTCAATTCCAGACGCATCTCTTGCGATCCGAAGAACAGTTTGTACATCTCCGCGGGTGTCAAACCCATGAAGTGTTGAAGAGCTCGTGGCCCCTCCGGATTAAATTCCCACAGGCGGAGGGGGCGACATTTGCAGGGTAGTAGGCGCCGGATCAACATGACCTGCACCACTACGGCCAGATTGATCTCCCTTTCTTGGAGGCCTCGAATCTGGTCCTGCAACAGAGGAACGTCCTTGGACGGCCCCCAGTAGCGCCCCTTGTTGACCCATGACGTCAGCCGCTGTGGAGGGCCCGAGAGGAAGACGGGCGGCAGCCTCTGCCTGCTGCCCCTGGGAGCGGTGATATAGAACCACTCCTGTTGCCACAAGTCGAGCTCCTCCTGAAAGGAGCCCTCGGGCCATGGAGCATCAGCCCTCTTACTTATAACCGCCCCGCCGCACTCTGCCTGACGCCCCTCAATCATCTTCGGCTCCACGTTGAAGGTTTTGAGCCACAAGCCGAAGTGAGGGGTAGTGCGGAGGAAGGCTTCGCAGACGACAATGAATGATGAGATATGGAGGATCGACTCCGGAGCCAAGTCATGGAATTCCAGCCCATAATAGAACATGAGCCCCCTCACGAAGGGATCCGTCGGGAAGCCTAAACCCCAACGGAGGTGAGACACGAACACGACGCTCTCGCCACGCTCAGGAGTAGGAATAACTTGCCCTCGGGCAGGCAGCCTATGCGAAATCTCGTAGGTTAAGTACCTGGCGTCTCTTAGCTTTAGCACGTCCTCTTCCGTGACAGAGGAGGGCATCCACCGGCCTCGTAGGTTGGGGCCGGACATAGTCGAAGATCGAAGGTACCCGAATATGGAGCCTTGGGTGTTGGAACTCGGGGCGAGGGGCGGATTCGATAGAGGATTGAAGGAAAAGAACGGGCCTTGGTCTCATTATAAAGAGGGAGAATACCAGGAGCCGTCCCCGTGACCGTTTGGAACCCGCCTTCGATGGAGGGGGCGTGGCAATGGGTGCGGTTGGGTTACCCACGTCCGTATTGATGGGAATTCCGGAATAAGGGGAACACGATCTCTGCTTCGACAAGATGTGCCAAGGAAACCGCCTCGCTAAACGCGCCGAGGTGGAACAATAAAAACAATTTGACGGCTTGGTAGTGGTGTGACGTTACGCCATAAATACGTCAGCAGATTGAACTTGTGTAATATTATTCTCTCTACGGTGGTATGTGGAATTTATTTTGCAGAGCCGGACACTATCCTGGTGTTCACAATCTTCTATAAATTATTCGGAGGAAGAACCCGCCTTGCAATGCCGAAGACAACATGCACGCCGGACTCGTCGTCATTGAAGCCTAGTTCAGGGGCTGCTGAGGGAGTTCCGGACTAGGGGGTGTCCGGATAGCCGAACTATCATCATCGGCCGGACTCCGAGACTATGAAGATACAAGATTGAATACTTCGTCCCATGTCCGGATGGGACTTTCCTTGGCGTGGAAGGCAAGCTTGGCGATACGGATATGTAGGTTTCCCTACCATTGTAACCGACTCTGTGTAACCCTAGCCCTCTCCGGTGTCTATATAAACCGGATGGCTTTAGTCCATAGGACGAACAACAATCATACCATAGGCTAGCTTCTAGGGTTTAGCCTCCTTGATCTCGTGGTAGATCCACTCTTGTAACACACATCATCAATATTAATCAAGCAGGACGTAGGGTTTTACCTCCATCAAGAGGGCCCGAACCTGGGTAAACATCGTGTCCCTTGTCTCCTGTTACCATCCGCCTAGACGCACAGTTCGGGACCCCCTACCCGAGATCCGCCGGTTTTGACACCGACACTATGGTTGGTGAGGGAGTCCTGGATTAGGGGGTGTCCGGATGGCCGGACTATGACCTTTGGCCGGACTCCCAGACTATGAAGATACAAGATTGAAGACCATGTCCCGTGTCCGGATGGGACTTTCCTTGGCGTGGAAGGCAAGCTTGGCGATACGATATGAAGATCTCCTCCTATTGTAACCGACTCTGTGTAACCCTAGCCCTCTCCGGTGTCTATATAAACCAGAGAGTTTTAGTCCGTAGGACGAACAACAATCATACCATAGGCTAGCTTCTAGGGTTTAGCCTCTCTGATCTCGTGGTAGATCCACTCTTGTACTACCCATATCATCAATATTAATCAAGCAGGAGTAGGTTTTTACCTCCATCGAGAGGGCCCGAACCTGGGTAAAAACATCATGTCCCTTGTCTCCTGTTACCATCCGCCTAGACGCACAGTTCGTGACCCCCTACCCGAGATCTGTCGGTTTTGACACCGACATTGGTGCTTTCATTGAGAGTTCCTCTGTGTCGTCGCCTTTAGGCCCGATGGCTTCTTCGATCATCAATCACGACGCGGTCCAGGGAGAGACCTTTCTTCCCGGACAGATCTTCGTATTCGGCGGCTTCGCACTGCGGGCCAACTCGTTTGGCCATCTGGAGCAGATCGAAAGCTACGCCCCTTGCCATCAGGTCAGGTTTGGAAGCTTAAATTACACGACCGACATCCACGGGGACTTGATCTTCGATGGATTCGAGCCATGGCCGAGCACGCCGCACTGTCACGATGGGCATGATTTAGCTCTGCCGCCGAACAACGCCCAGAGCATCGCTCAGGTGTCCGCTCCGACCATTAGCTCGGAGCCTACTGCGCTAGTTGGGGATGGACGGTTGGACGCCACCCCGGGAGCCGCAATCTCTACGGCGATAGAGCCGAATACCAGCCTAGTCCTTTGCAGGGCCCGTGACTCTAAGGTGCCAGACTCTGTTTCGGACTCCGTATATCCCGCACCTCTTCCGATCGAACCCGATTGGGCTCCGATCATGGAGTTCACCGCCATGGACATCTTTCAGCACTCGCCCTTTGGCGATATCCTGAATTCACTAAAGTCTCTCTCTTTGTCAGGAGAGCCCTGGCCGAACTACGGTCAGCAGGGTTGGGATACGGACGACGAACAAATTCGAGGCCCACCCACCACCCACTTCGTAGCCACTGTCGACGATTTAACCGACATGCTCGACTTTGACTCCGAAAACATCGACGGTATGGACGCTGATGAAGGAGACGACCAAGAACCAGCACCTATAGGGAACTGGAAAGCCACATCATCATATGACATATACATGGTGGACACCCCCAAAGCAGGGGATGGCGAGGAAAAATGGAGGATGACCCCTCCAAGAAGCAACCCAAGCGCCGACGTCAGCGGCGCCACTCTAAGTCCCGCCAAAGCAAAAATGGCGATTCCGGCACCGGAGATAACAACATGCCGGACAGTGCCGAAGACAACCCCCTCTAGCAGGATTCAGTGCAGGAGGACGAAGGAGCCAGCCCTCATGAGAAAGCGGTCGACAGAGAGGTTGAGGACGACAACTATATGCCTCCCTCCGAAGATGAGGCAAGCCTCGACGATGACGAATTCGTCGTGCCAGAGGATCCCGTCGAACAAGAGCGTTTCAAACGCAGGCTTATGGCCACGGCAAGCAACCTCAAGAAAAAACAGCAGCAGCTTAGAGCTGACCAAGACTTGCTAGCCGACAGATGGACCGAAGTCCTGGCGGCCGAAGAGTATAAACTCGAATGCCCCTCCAAGAGCTACCCAAAGCGCAGGCTGCTACCCCAACTTGAGGAGGAAGCAACTAAACCTACATCACCAGCGTACGATGCGCCCGATCGGCCACCCCGTGGTAGCGATAGAGAGGCCTTCAGGCCCTCGACCCAAGCCGCACCCCGGTACCGCTCAAAACATACCAGAGTACGGGGAGACGCAACAGACCTGCGAGACATATTGGAGAATAAGGCAAGGCAAACAAAATCGATCTACGGATCGCATGGGCGCCCCGCTTCACGTGACGTTAGCCATCATGCCAGACATGATAAGTACGGCCAGGCCGAATACAACAGACCAAGCTCATCCGAGCTGTGTCGTGATATAGCCCAGTACAGGGGCGCCGCACACCCACTATGCTTCACAGATGAAGTAATGGATCATCAAATCCCCGACGGCTTTAAACCCATAAACATCGAATCATACGATGCCACAACAGATCCTGCGGTATGGATCGAGGATTATCTCCTTCATATCCACATGGCCCGTGGTGATGATCTACACGCCATCAAATACCTCCCGCTCAAGCTTAAAGGACCAGCTCAACATTGGCTTAACAGCCTGCCAGCAGAGTCAATTAGTTGTTGGGAGGACCTGGAATCCGCATTCCTTGACAACTTCCAGGGCACTTATGTGTGACCACCAGACGCCGATGACCTAAGCCACATGACCCAGCAGCCAGAGGAATCGGCTAGACAATTCTAGACACGGTTCCTAACCAAGAAAAATCAAATAGTCGACTGTTCGGACGTCGAGGCCCTTGCAACCTTCAGGCACAACATCCGAGATGAATGGCTTGCCCGGCACCTAGGACAGGAAAAGCCTAAATCTATGGCAGCCCTCACGACACTCATGACCCGCTTTTGTGCGGGAGAAGACAGCTGGCTAGCTCGTAGCAATAACATAACCAAGAGCCCTGGCAATTCGGATACCAAGGACAACAACGGCAGGTCACGTCGCAACAAGGATAAGCGTCGCATTAACGGCGACAATACTGAAGATACGGCAGTCAATGCCGGATTCAGAGGCTCTAAACCCGGTCAGCGAAAGAAGCCATTCAAAAGAAACCCTCCGGGCCCATCCATCTTAGACTGGATACTCGATTGCTCGTGCCAGATACACGGCACCCCCGAACAGCCAGCCAACCACACCAACAGGGATTGTTGGGTGTTCAAGCAGGCAGGCAAGTTAAGTGCCGAAACCAGAGACAAGGGGCTGCATAGCGATGACGAGGAGGAGCCCCAGCCGTCGAACAACAGAGGACAAAAGGGATTTGTCAGGACCCCGACTCAATGCCACATCGATCTAGCATGTAACACCTCATATCACTTTGCGGCCTCACGCACGGTATTCCCACGAGTGTCGCCTTACCTTTGCCCGGGACCGTTTGCGCCTTTTGGCACACGTATATGACAGTGTCGCTAGCATCCATATGATAAGGAGCCCGGGCTGACATGGCTAGTCGTAAACCCCAAGTGGCACTCACTTACAGGGACAGGCATCCATGACCCAGCATCGAACGTGTCGGTCATCAGCGAGTGAATCCAGGCTGTAGCACTGGGCTAGCAGGACTCCGGTGAACCGGGCTGTAGCGGGCTAACAGGACTCCGGTATTCATCGTGTGACATTTCCCTGAAGGGACAGACACAGGAACGAAGAAGGACACATGCCGGCCAACCTAAGTGTTCCGGAGCAGTAGCAAGCTACCATGGCTCAGTGGAAACACTAGGAGACATTTCCCGGTAAGAGAGGCTACTAAGGATAAACAACTAGATAGCCAGATCCCACACATACCAAGCATTTCAATAACACACACACACAATATGCTCGATATGTGCACATACAACATGGCATCACAAAATGACTCTACAACTCAAGTATTTAATCAATAGGCTCTGAGGAGCGAGATATTACAAACCTGGGTCTCATGACCCAACACTCAGAGCATACAAGTCAAAACACAAGCGGAAGCTTAACATGTCTGAGTACAGACAACTATAAATGAAAAAGGCTGAGAAGCCTGACTATCTACCAGATCCTGCCGAGGGCACAAGATCGTAGCTGAGGTAACAAGCTAAACGTCGAAGTCCAAGCGGAACTACTAGTGAGACTGGAGTCTCTCTGCAAAAAACATAAAATAGGCAAACGTGAGTACAAATGTACCCAGCAAGACTTATATCAGAACTAACTACATATGCATCATTATCAACAAAGGGGATGGTGGGGTTTTAACTGCAGCAAGCCAGCTTTGACTCGGTGGCTATCCTGAACTACGTCTGCAAGTAACTCTTTTGAGGTGGCGCACACGAGTCCACATATTCACCATATCAATACACCACTATGGATCCGCTCCCGTCTCCCTACGAGAACGCCATCCATAGCACTCACGCTTATCTTGCGCATTTTTAGAGTATCCAATTGCACTTGTCTATGAACTGTACAAGGGGTCCAAGTTTCCATATTCGAGGAATCCGGCTATTCGAATAGATAATGATAACCCTGCAGGGGTGTACTTCTTCACACATGCTCTCGCCACTTATCGCCCTGTACACATCATGTACCTCGGCAACCTTCAGGCGGAAGCCGGGCGAGGGAGTCGGCCACGACCTGACCAACCGAACAAGTCTCTAGTCCAGGTTTATCGCCTATTCGGGTTCCATCCGCAAGGAGATCCGGCCGGGGTGTTGCTCACGGCCCCAAACGATGTGAGCGGGGTTCCCAAGCCCACCACCCGGGTGCCACTGTGCCTAGTCTGTCCCAAGCCCACCTGTACCGGGTGCCACTTGGTAGACTACTAACACTACCTACAAACACCAGAAACTAATTGCAACTCCTGGACAGAGATCAAGTTGATTAATAAGTCGAGAGGGGCACTTAAGCATTCCAATGCGTGGTAGTAGCTGGTCATGGATCACAAACACAGAACTCAGTTCCTGAGGACGGCTGCAATGAGACAACCCACCATGTACTCCTACATGGCCTCTCACCGCTACCTTTACCAAATCGTGTTCACACACTTAGCTCACACACAGTAGGACATGTTCACACGCCTCTGATTCATCCCCGATGAATCAGACCTGACTCAACTCTAAGCAGTAGCAGGCATGACAAACAAGCATGAATGAGTAGGCACATCAGGGCTCAAACAACTCCTACTCATGCTAGTGGGTTTCATCTATTTACTGTGGCAATGACAGGTCATGCAAAGGATAAAGGGGTTCAGCTACCGCGGCAAGTAACAAATATGTCGTTGTTGTCCTAATGCAGTAAAACAGAGCAGGAGTGAGAGAGTGGGATTTTATCGGAATGAACAAGGGGGTTTTGCTTGCCTGGCACTTCTGAAGATAGCATTGAGTCTTCATCAGTGTCAACGGTCACAACGTCGGAACAACGTCTACCGAGGGGGAACAACACCGGCAAACACAGAAGAAACACGATCAATGCAATGCACAATATGATGCATGCTATGACATGGCAATATGAATATGTTTGTGCTAATGCAACTAAAACCAGATTAAATGACGTTGGTTTGAATCCAAGATTCAAACTCAAACTCCATATGTGGATATTTAAATGCCATTAGTATGATTTGTGCTAAACAGCATCTATAAGTTGTTCTAACATGCATGAAACCAGTACAGATGGATAGATTGGATTTTTCTGATCACTTTTCATATATAAATTATTTCATTTGGAGTTACGGTTGATTTTCTATGAGTTTTAGAAGTTTATACAATTTTCTGGAATTTCCTGAATTAAAATAAATCCAGAAAATGATTTATTGCGTCAGCACTAGGTCATGCTAATGTCAGCAGGTCAACTAGGCGGGTCCAGGTCAAACCTGACCAGTGGGGCCCACTGGTCAGTGACTCAGGTGACTAATAGAGTTAATTAACTTTAACTAATCAAATTAATAGCCACGGGGCCCACTGTCAGTGTCAGCAGGGGGGTAATTAGTTTAACTAATTCGATTAGTGCTAATCCTAATTAGCTAACAGGGCTGGGCCCCACCTGTCATGGACACAGGGGGGGTCCCGCCGTGGTCAAAGTGGGTCAAACCCACCGGCGGCTTGACGCCGGCGAGGCCAGCCGCGGTGGCGAGCCTCGGGTTTTGCCCACAGGGCTCGGTTTGGCGCGCGGAGCACAGCTTCGGGATGCGGACGCTCGTCCACATCCAACTGTGGTGGTGGTGCGGCCGAGGAGTGGCCGGAGTGGTGCCGGCGATGAGCTCGGCGGCGGCCGAAGCTCGGGTGCAAGTGGGGATGGGGCTGCGGTGCGCAAACGAGCGTGGCAAGGTGCCACGGAGGCTCTACGCGATGCGGGGAGCGCGTTGGGCGCATGCCCGGGACCAAATGGTCACCGGAGCATCACCGGCGACGAGTGCGGGTGGCGGCGCGTGCGGTTGGATGTGGTGCGGCAGCTACGGCGTGCGAGAGAGAGTGCGGAGAGGGGGAGCAGGAGCAGGAGCTCACGGCGATGACGACGGAACGCTCGGCGAGGTCAGGGACGGTCCGGAGCCGACGAATTTGAAGGTGATGGCCGGCAGGTCCGAGGTGGAAGACGAGCCCGGTGAGGTCGTTCGGGGGCTTCTGGAGGGGCGTGGCTTGGTGAGGTGGGTCGAGGACGGAGTGGCGGAGCTTTTGGGCTAGTCGGGGAAGCGAGGGAGGCCCGGTGGCCGTGGTGGCAGTGGACGGCGGCGACGAGCGCGCTCGGGCACGAGAGGGGGAGAGTAGAGAAGGGAGCAGGGGTCGGGAGAGAGTGAGAGAGAGGAGCGAGGGGGCTGCGTGGCGTCACCCGAAGAGGCCAGGGCGAAGCGGCAAGCAGGAGGTGGCCGGGGCGGCGTCGGCGCTCGCCACCGAGCAGCTTCGGGGCGAGGGGGAGGAAGACGACAGAGAGGAGGAGGTGGGCTGGGCCGGCCAGCTCAGATGGGCCGCCAGGTGGCTAGAATGCCAGGTAAGTTACAGGTGAGTGCTCTGTTTTATTTTCTGTTTGTTTTCTATTTTTTTTTAAATTTGTTTTGCCACTGTTTTGAATTAAAACAAATTCAAACAATGCCAAAAACTCCTCTGAATATTTTTATTTTGCTAGATGGACTTTTCCAAAAGCTCATAAAATATTTCAGGGGTATTTGAAATTATATTCTAATTATATGAATATAATTCAAATTCAAATAGCTAATGATTTAAATTCAAAGTCCCAAAAATAAGTCCTTAAAAATGTTCAATATTTTGGTTGGGACCAGAACCCTTGCCAAAAATTATCAAACATTTAAGAAGAGCATTTTGGAACAATGAATGAGATTTTAGGGTTTTTGCCCTTCTTTTATTTAAGGTTTTTGAGGCTTCCAAATTTCCTCAGCTCAAGTTTCAAAATTTAAACATGATGCAAACACTAGGCAGCACCAGAAGCTAGGGATGTGACAACTCACCCCCACTAAACAAGAATCTCGTCTCGAAATTCAAGCGTAGGGTAAGATGAAGGGGAAACGCAAACTAGTATAATCTTCACGATCTAGGTTGCACTTCAAATGAACGTTGATTCAATCACCATCTTGTCTTGTCGTCTTGCTCTGAGAACTCCAGCCAATCATGACAACGAGAGGAGAAGGGAACTCTAGAAGGATCAATCTTCCCAAAGGTCTAACAACTCAGGATTAACTCATGGGATGAGACATTGACACATCTCTCGAGATGAGACACGAAGCACACATCCATAGGAATGGAGTGAAGCAGATGACGGAGGTTCACTAGGTAGACAACAATTTCACGCTTTAAAAGGTGGTAAACGATTGTCAACGTAGCGAGGAGTTGAGTTGCCATGATACCACAACGAGACACCTTAGGAACCGTGACTCGTAGATATATCCCCTTAAGTGGCAAAAAGAATTACCTTTGATTCAGAGATCATTGAAACTCTTTAAACCAGCCTAAGGCAATTCTCGAGCGAGCGTTTGGAGGGGGTCGGTAGAATGGCATACTCGGACTTGGATGATGTGGATTACCTTGTTGAAGACAACGTAATGGATGAATTTGCTTACCACCGGAAATGGAAGAGACCCATGGTAGAATGACACATTGGCGGTGCAAGCTGGGAACAAAATGCAATGCTGGGAATGATTCTGGTAACTGGGGAAGAACCCAACAATAGAGAGTGAATTCACTGTTTGAAAAGGTCATAGCATTGCCGAGGAAACTGAGAGGAATCTCAGTTAGTGCCGATGATAACACGTAGCGCTTGTGCGTGCTCTCAAGAACTTGAGCATTTCCACAATTATCAAGGTTTTACCAACATCCGTGTCAAGGATCCTGGAAACACAACTTACTACCAAGATGAATGATGATGGATGATGCAGATGCAAAGGAAGATAACACTTTCTCAGATTTCACCCTTGGCGGGGCCAAGGAAATAAAATCTGGATGATCGACCGAGAGACATTTAGCACTCCGCCTCCAATGTTCTCCTTGATGCGCTAGTGTATCCCATTCATAGATATGGTTTCATATCTGGAACATCAAGTAAAAGGTCGGACTTCGGAACACAAAAATCATAAGGCACAACTAGGGAGTAAATCCTACGCAGTCCTTATGGGAAGGTGGCCAACTTCTTCAATCAAGATACTACAATAATAGGTCTTTCGGCTGGGTGTGTTAGCCACGACATCCACTTTACCGGTTACAGAGAGACCATTATTATAGTTCTTGGGAAATGTTCCAAACCATCATATCTGCCTAAGATTCAGATCTGGTTGGTGTCAGGATATTCCAGACTCATCGAGTCTAGGAAGAAAAATGAAAGTTTGCAACACAAATCGATGAGATGACGTTGCGAGATTCTCGGAAAATGAACTACGATAGCAAGCTCCAAAACATGAGCTGGTTCTGCTACACACATGTGAGCACGCTGTCCCAGACAAACATGATCACATGGTAGTCTTACAATAAAACACTACCGAGTTCTGGTAGGGAACCATCATCGGGGATATCAGAGTCTTGTGCATTACCATGGATTAACACTTAACTCCTTTTCCTGAACAAATCAGTCAGTGGCTTGGGGTGCTACGGAATACATATGGAGTGGAGGTAATTAATCTACCAGACCATAGTATACTTTGCACATGCATGACTGACTTGGGACGATTCCAGAGGAAACAAAACAAACCTTTCTCAAACCCACGGCGGCAACTTGCACCAAATGCACATGAATTAGAGGAAGTCACTTCTTCCATCCAAGCATAGGCTTCATGAACGGAACACGAAGGCATTGCTTACAAAGTTTCCAACACTAGGTTGATGTTCAACATGAATCATGGGGGAGACAAAATGCCGTTGATGGCTCAACAGCAACTCATCGGAATTTCCATATCACTGGACTTCCACCGTTATGTGAACAATGTGATAGCATTGGTCAGACCAAAAGATGTAATGGTGTATGCTCGAGGAATCAACCACGAGTAAGACAACATTACGAATATCGTTGGTTCTGATTTGATTTGACGATAGCCCATACTCAAATCAAAGATTGGATAAGATAATAGATCCAGCCATTGACCACGAGGATCAATCAATGAGGATGTCATCTTTGTTCAACACACACACACACACACACACAAGATATCCCTTAAGATGAACTAGATCGGACAAGCTTTTATCTTCCAATTCTCCAAGTTGTTGTTCAGCTTAGCCAACTAGCTCAGGGGTACCCAACACAGATTCTTGGAGAAAGGGTGGTTTACAGGATAAACCAACTTCATCACGAGCTCAACATAACAGTCAGGTGACAACCTGGTAACACTTCCGAGAAGATATTCAGAAAATCACGATCCACCGATATGTTGCTAAGCTCGAGAACAATCTCGCTTTTGAGGGCAAGACGATATGATCAAATGAGTGAGGACTTGACAAGATCCTAACTCATCAATCGAAGGGTGCACCGAAATAAGGACTAGGTAGCACAATCAGTCTTAGAATGATGATTCAAAAACCAACACGCTAAGAATGAAATTATTGCCCTTTAACTACCAAGCAACAAGGTTGCTAGGAGTATTGATTTCACACATCACGATTCACTTGTCGGCATTCCGGTTCAACAACACGGGGACCGAGAAATGGCTAACGATGGTGAGAAGTATCACTACCGAGAGTTCATAGGAGGGTGTGCAATTCCTATAACAATCCCGATATAAAAGATGGTAATACTCCAAGGTAGAACAGAGCAAAAGCTGGATTAGCAATTTGTTCTGCGGAGCACAACTTCTTTGACCCAATCCTAGATATGGATGAGGTACTGGAGTTCATTTCTCCTAGTCATCCTGAATAGAATGGCTTAACGGACCACAAGAATAACAAGCATCGGTGAACACGAATGCACGACATCAACTTGACTATCAACTGATAGACAAGGATCAAAATACAACTACAGAGGGACAACTCAAAGGAACATACGATTTTCTGAGTTGTGGATGCATGGTTTAGCATGTCGAGCGAAGTTCAACATATTTCTTCCGGATAACCCATGCAGAAAGGTAGAACTGGCAGAGCCACAATATATAATGGAGAACTCATCAAGAATAATCCTGTTGTGATATTTCAGTTCAATGAGGAACTTCTGCCATAAGTAGTTCATGGTATTTGGAAGAAGAAGATACCACGGACTTCAAGGACTATCGCAAAGGTTACCAATATCCTAAAGGCACTAGCAATTACTATCAACATGAAGTAGGTAGAGTGAATCTCGGGTTCAAGAACCCAGGAATAGAATACCTATTACTAAGTAGCATCACGGGATGCTTTCGAGAATGATGGCCAGAATCATCACACTGGGAACACAAATCATGGCTAAATTACTAGATGATCCCCTAAGACACCTAGGGTCATAATAATATCTCCAACATATATGTCAAGGTAACAGAGTACCTCAACTCACTGATTAGTGTGGTTAATCTGGCCCAAAGGAACATTGAAACGGGAGGAAGGAATTTGCAAGTGCATCAGACTGTTTAGAGACCTGAGATGACTCGGACAGCATAATGGCTGTAAATGCTCAAAAAGATTTGAAACATGCGACAAAAATGGTGGCATAGCCACTCAGAAGCACAATATCAAGGTTTCGAGATCAACAGTTAACATACAGAGGTAGTAGAAGCTGAACTGAGGCTTAAGTCCAACAATTCTATAAGTCTGTGGACTAGTAACACGTGATCCTGATAGAAAGAAGAGATAGCCTAGCTCTTAATCCCCATAGGAAAGATAAGATGACTCAGATCAGAAGGGCATAAGGTATAAGGAGTAAAAAGAGCCTTACGTTCCATCCTACAATCAATTCCCTTACATAACTAAAGCATTTCTGGACTCAACTTCGACCAGTTTGGCTTGGTAATCCTACGGGCAGTCAAGCTCTGATACCAACGCTGTCAGGACCCCGACTCAATGCCACATCGATCTAGCATGTAACACCTCATATCACTTTGCGGCCTCACGCACGGTATTCCCACGGGTGTCGCCTTACCTTTGCCCGGGACCGTTTGCGCCTTTTGGCACACGTATATGACAGTGTCTCTAGCATCCATATGATAAGGAGCCCGGGCTGACATGGCTAGTCGTAAACCCCAAGTGGCACTAACTTACAGGGACAGGCATCCATGACCCAGCATCGAACGTGTCGGTCATCAGCGAGTGAATCCAGGCTGTAGCACTGGGCTAGCAGGACTCCGGTGAACCAGGCTGTAGCGGGCTAACAGGACTCCGGTATTCATCGCGTGACATTTCCCCGAACGGACAGACACAGGAACGAAGAAGGACACATGCCGGCCAGCCTAAGTGTTCCGGAGCAGTAGCAAGCTACCATGGCTCAGTGGAAACACTAGGAGACATTTCCCGGTAAGAGAGGCTACTAAGGATAAACAACTAGATAGCCAGATCCCACACATACCAAGCATTTCAATAACACACACACAATATGCTCGATATGTGCACATACAACATGGCATCACAAAATGACTCTACAACTCAAGTATTTAATCAATAGGCTCCGAGGAGCGAGATATTACAAACCTGGGTCTCATGACCCAATACTCAGAGCATACAAGTCAAAACACAAGCGGAAGCTTAACATGTCTGAGTACAGACAACTATAAATGAAAAAGGCTGAGAAGCCTGACTATCTACCAGATCCTGCCGAGGGCACAAGATCGTAGCTAAGGTAACAAGCTAAACGTCGAAGTCCAAGCGGAACTACTAGTGAGACTGAAGTCTCTCTGCAAAAAACATAAAATAGGCAAACGTGAGTACAAATGTACCCAGCAAGACTTACATCAGAACTAACTACATATGCATCATTATCAACAAAGGGGATGGTGGGGTTTTAACTGCAGCAAGCCAGCTTTGACTCGGTGGCTATCCTGAACTACGTCTGCAAGTAACTCTTTTGAGGTGGCGCACACGAGTCCACATATTCACCATATCAATACACCACTATGGATCCGCTCCCGTCTCCCTACGAGAACGCCATCCATAGCACTCACGCTTATCTTGCGCATTTTTAGAGTATCCAATATCACTTGTCTATGAACTGTACAAGGGGTCCAAGTTTCCATATCCGAGGAATCCGGCTATTCGAATAGATAATGATAACCCTGCAGGGGTGTACTTATTCACACACGCTCTCGCCACTTATCGCCCTGTACACGTCATGTACCTCGGCAACCTTCAGGCGGAAGCCGGGCGAGGGAGTCGGCCACGACCTGACTAACCGAACAAGTCTCTAGTCCAGGTTTATCGCCTATTCGGGTTCCATCCGCAAGGAGATCCGGCCGGGGTGTCGCTCACGGCCCCAAACGATGTGAGCAGGGTTCCCAAGCCCACCATCCGGGTGCCACTGTGCCTAGTCTGTCCCAAGCCCACCTGTACTGGGTGCCACTTGGTAGACTACTAACACTACCTACAAACACGAGAAACTAATTGCAACTCCTGGACAGAGATCAAGTTGATTAATAAGTCGAGAGGGGCACTTAAGCATTCCAATGCGTGGTAGTAGCTGGTCATGGATCACAAACACAGAACTCAGTTCCTGAGGACGGCTGCAATGAGACAACCCACCATGTACTCTTACATGGCCTCTCACCACTACCTTTACCAAATCGTGTTCACACACTTAGCTCACACACAGTAGGACATGTTCACACGCCTCTGATTCATCACCGATGAATCAGACCTGACTCAACTCTAAGCAGTAGCAGGCATGACAAACAAGCATGAATGAGTAGGCACATCAGGGCTCAAACAACTCCTACTCATGCTAGTGGGTTTCATCTATTTACTTTGGCAATGACAGGTCATGCAAAGGATAAAGGGGTTCAGCTACCGCAGCAAGTAACAAATATGTCGTTGTTGTCCTAATGCAGTAAAAGAGAGTAGGAGCGAGAGAGTGGGATTTTATCAGAATGAACAAGGGGGTTTTGCTTGCCTGGCACTTCTGAAGATAGCATTGAGTCTTCATCAGTGTCAACGGTCACAACGTCGGAACAACGTCTACCGAGGGGGAACAACACCGGCAAACACAGAAGAAACACGATCAATGCAATGCACAATATGATGCATGCTATGACATGGCAATATGAATGTGTTTGTGCTAATGCAACTAAAACCAGATTAAATGAAGTTGGTTTGAATCCAAGATTCAAACTCAAACTCCATATGTGGATATTTAAATGCCATTAGTATGATTTGTGCTAAACAGCATCTATAAGTTGTTCTAACATGCATGAAACCAGTACAGATGGATAGATTGGATTTTTCTGATCATTTTTCATATATAAATTATTTCATTTGGAGTTACGGTTGATTTTCTATGAATTTTAGAAGTTTATACAATTTTCTGGAATTTCCTGAATTAAAATAAATCTAGAAAATGATTTATTGCGTCAGCACTAGGTCATGCTGATGTCAGCAGGTCAACTAGGCGGGTCCAGGTCAAACCTGACCAGTGGGGCCCACTGGTCAGTGACTCAGGTGACTAATAGAGTTAATTAACTTTAACTAATCAAATTAATAGCCACGGGGCCCACTGTCAGTGTCAGCAGGGGGTAATTAGTTTAACTAATTCGATTAGTGCTAACCCTAATTAGCTAACAGGGCTGGGCCCCACCTGTCATGGACACAGGGGGGGTCCCGCCGTGGTCAAAGTGGGTCAAACCCACCGGCGGCTTGACGCCGGCGAGGCCAGCCGCGGTGGCGAGCCTCGGGTTTTGCCCACAGGGCTCGGTTTGGCGCGCGGAGCACAGCTTCGGGATGCGGACGCTCGTCCGCATCCAACTGTGGTGGTGGCGCGGCCGAGGAGTGGTCGGAGTGGTGCCGGCGATGAGCTCGGCGGCAGCCGAAGCTCGGGTGCAAGTGGGGATGGGGCTGCGGTGCGCAAACGAGCGTGGCAAGGTGCCACGGAGGCTCTACGCGATGCGGGGAGCGCGTTGGGCGCATGCCCGGGACCAAATGGTCACCGGAGCATCACCGGCGACGAGTGCGGGCGGCGGCGCGTGCGGTTGGATGTGGTGCGGCAGCTACGGCGTGCGAGAGAGAGAGCGGAGAGGAGGAGCAGGAGCAGGAGCTCACGGCGATGACGACGGAACGCTCGGCGAGGTCGGGGACGGTCCGGAGCCGACGAATTTGACGGTGATGGCCGGCGGGTCCGAGGTGGAAGACGAGCCCGGTGAGGTCGTTCGGGGGGTTCTGGAGGGGCGTGGCTCGGTGAGGTGGGTCGAGGACGAAGTGGCGGAGCTTGTGGGCTAGTCGGGGAAGCGAGGGAGGCCCGGTGGCCGTGGTGGCAGTGGACGGCGGCGACGAGCGCGCTCGGGCGCGAGAGGGGGAGAGCAGAGAAGGGAGCAGGGGTCGGGAGAGAGTGAGAGAGAGGAGCGAGGGGGCTGCGTGGCGTCACCCGAAGAGGCCAGGGCGAAGCGGCAAGCAGGAGGTGGCCGGGGCGGCGTCGGCGCTCGCCACCGAGCAGCTTCGGGGCGAGGGGGAGGAAGACGACAGAGAGGAGGAGGTGGGCTGGGCCGGCCAGCTCAGATGGGCCGCCAGGTGGCTAGAATGTCAGGTAAGTTACAGGTGAGTGCTCTGTTTTATTTTCTGTTTGTTTTCTATTTTTTTTAAATTTGTTTTGCCACTGTTTTGAATTAAAACAAATTCAAACAATGCCAAAAACTCCTCTGAATATTTTTATTTTGCTAGATGGACTTTTCGAAAAGCTCATAAAATATTTCAGGGGTATTTGAAATTACATTCTAATTATATGAATATAATTCAAATTCAAATAGCTAATGATTTAAATTCAAAGTCCCAAAAATAAGTCCTTAAAAATGTTCAATATTTTGGTTGGGACCAGAACCCTTGCCAAAAATTATCAAACATTTAAGAAGAGCATTTTGGAACAATGAATGAGATTTTAGGGTTTTTGCCCTTCTTTTATTTAAGGTTTTTGAGGCTTCCAAATTTCCTCAGCTCAAGTTTCAAAATTTAAACATGATGCAAACACTAGGCAGCACCAGAAGCTAGGGATGTGACAGGATTCTCCCCGCAAGTTCAGACGGTGAACATGATATACGCAACCCACATCCCCAAAAGGGAGCGGAAGCGTGCTCTCAAGAACGTCTATGCGTTGGAGCCAGTCGCCCCAAAGTCCAACCCGTGGTCCTCCTGCCCGATCACTTTTGATCGAAGGGACCACCCCACTAGCATCCGTCACGGTGGATTCGCCGCATTGGTCCTAGACCCAATTATCGACGGATTTCACCTCACCAGAGTCCTAATGGACGGCGGCAGCAGCCTGAACCTGCTTTATCAGGATACAGTGCGAAAAATGGGCATCGATCCCTCAAGGATTAAACCCACAAAGACAACCTTCAAAGGCGGCATACCAGGTGTAGAAGCCAGCTGTACAGGCTCGGTTACACTCGAAGTGGTATTCGGATCCCCGGATAATTTCCGAAGCGAAGATTTAATCTTCGACATAGTCCCATTCCGCAGTGGCTATCACGCCCTGCTCGGACGAACCGCATTTGCAAAATTCAACGCGGTGCCACACTACGCATATCTCAAGCTCGAGATGCCAGGACCTCGCGGAGTCATCACGGTAAACGAAAACACCGAACACTCTCTCCAAACGGAGGAGCACACGGCGGCCCTGGCAGCGGAAGTATAGAGTAGCCTCTCAAGGCAATTCTCCAATCCAGGTGTCAAATGTCCGAACAACGTCAAGCGAGCCCGAAGTAACCTACAACAAATCCGGCTGGCACGTTCCAAGCAAGCATAGCAGTGCGGCCCCAACCCCAGCCCTCGCCAAATGGTGATATCGGTACCACGCGTACATAATTATGCCTTAGAGATACCATTGGCATAAGGGGAGGGGCACAACTACGGCACGCCCAGAATGCGGCTCAACTGCACTAAGGGGCTCCCTATTCCGCCGTTTCCTTTTTACACACTTTCAGGACCCAACTATTCAGAAGGCTTGTCCGACAATACACTCGCCAAACACACGATGCAACAGCCAGGGAGAGAACAAGCCGCGTCAAATGTCCAGGTGGTCTCTATAACGAGCTTAATACCTGTTTTACTTAAAATCCCGCAGCTTGCCCCTGGAGGGGAACATGTCAAATAATCCCATCTCTTGCTTATCACACTACTTGTATCGTTCTGCTTTTGTAGCAGCCCTATTTAATAAACAATACATAGCTCTTATCTATTATTGTACTCGTCTATTTTTTATATACAAATATGTTCGGTCATGACATTCTGCAACCGTACACTTTGGTACGGCCAATACACCATGGGGCTTAAGCACCCCCTAACATGGTGTGAGAAGACCGAACACTCTCATGAGTGCGGCACCCCGAACTTATAGCACTATATGCATCGTCTCCGAATCATGTCTTTGGTTAATAGTTGGGTTTGCCCGGCTCCCATGTTTTGGTACCTTACGTTCCGCAATGTTGGCTAAGGTAGCGCTGGGAGAACTACTGCGGTTGTGCCCCAGTTGAGCTGGGTTAACACCTCAGTAGAGAAAGCTAAAACTGACCGTCATGATAGTGCGAGAGACCGGTCGCTGTTCGCGAGGTTTTTCGAGTCCTTAAAGACTTATGCCGCTTAGAGCGAGGAACCGGACTTATCCGGCCTAGGCGTGGATAGCGCCCCGAACTCGGTCTTCCGAATACTAGGGGCTTCGCCGAAATTTAAAATTATAGAATTCTATGGCTAAGTGAGAGTGGTAAAGCATTATAAGTCCGACGGCCTGGTTCATTGTGCTGAGCGCCTCCCTAGATGGACCCAAGAATGGGAACAAGAGCGCTCAGGTTTATCCCGAACACCCCAGCACTCGTGGCATGGGGGTCGAAGCCGACGACTTGCATCTCTCAGATTTGATAAACGGCCGCACAGAAGGTAATATTTTAAATTAACAAGCGTTGCTTAACGCACATGAACAAAGTTTTCAGCGTACAGGATAACAAATGCGAGTCTACTCAAAAATTACATCTTTGGAGCACTCATCCGCTATACGGAGGGCACCCTTCAGGACGCCCTTGTAATATATCTCGGGCGTGCGATACTCCTTGCCCGGCGGTGGCGCGTCCGTCAAAAGCTTCTCCGCGTCCAGCTTGCCCCAATGCACTTTAGCACGGGTAAGGGCCCGACGGGCACCTTCAATGCAGACGGAGCGCTTGATGACCTCAATCCACGGACAAGCGTCCACCAGCCGCCGCACCAGACCGAAGTAGCTCCCAGGCATGGCTTCCCTAGGCCATAGTCGAACTATGAGGCCCTTCATGGCCTATTCGGCCACCTTGTGGAGCTCGACCAGCTGCTTCAGCTGGTCGCTCAGGGGCACCGGATGCTCGGCCTCAGCATACTGAGACCAGAACACCTTTTCCATCGAGCTCCCCTCCTCGGCTCGGTAGAACGCGGCAGCATCAGACACACTACGGGGCAGATCAGTGAACGCTCCTGGAGAGCTCCGAATTCGGGTAAGTAATAGATAATTTGCTTTTACATGCTTGCTTTGCATAAAGAATGCCTTACCCGCTGCTATTTTCTTTATCGCCTCGATCTCCTAGAGGGCCTTCTGGGCTTCGGCCTTAGCATTTTTGGCACTCTCAAGAGCCAAGGCGAGCTCGGACTCTCGAGTCTTTGAGTCACGCTCCAAACTCTCGTGTTTTTCCACGAGAGCCTGGAGCTCTTGCCGCACTTCCGCCACCCGCGCCTCCTGCTTCTCTCGCTCGGTGCGCTCCAAGGTCGCACTGCTCTCGGCCTTGAACACCGCCTCCTTCAGGGTCGCCACCTCAGTCGTGGCCCCTGCAACATTTACGTTGGTCCTGTCATTATTTGCAACCAAGTATTTCTATATACATTTACATGCGGTACTACGTACCCTCTTTATCCTCGAGCTGCTTCTTGGCACGGCCGAGCTCGCTCTCGGACCGCTCGAGGCTTTCCTTCAATGCATTGACCTCTGCAGTCAGTGCGGCAGAGGTCAGCAGCGCAGCCTGCATTCCCATATTGACATATTTTTATTAGACTCCTGCATATATCTTTTTAGATCCTCAGCTCGGCTTTTCTTTCCGAATGCCGAACTAAGCATCAGGGGCTACTATCTATGCGGTAACATTTTTATATGTTTTTGAACACATACCTCAAAGCCTGTTAACAGGCTTGTACAGGCTTCTGTCAGCCCGCTCTTGGCGGACTGAACCTTCTAAATCACCGCACTCATAACAGCGCGGTGTTCCTCGTCGATGGAGGCGCCGTTAAGCACCTCCAGCAAATTGTCCGGCGCCTCCGGATGGACAGAGGTCGCCGGTGTCGTAGGCTTGTCCTTCTTATGAAGGCGTCGCCTGTCGGACTCTGGAACCATTGATGGTTCCGGAGTAGTGTCCGGCCCAGGGCCGGACTTGGATCCCTCTGGGGCTTTACCCCCTTTGGGACTGGGGTTCGGGAGGTCGCCTTGCGGCGCCTCCAGGACCACCTCCTCCTGGTTTAGTCCCTTTCAGGACTCCACCTCGGCGTCGTCCGTAGGGAGAGGGGAGGAGGCCGTCGGGAGTGAAGCGCTATTCACATTCGACGAGTCCAAGGAGCCGCTCGTCGAATCATCGAGCTGAGCCTTGGGCGGACTGCATGATCAAATACGGTGTCAGCAAATGCCAAATAATGGAGGGGCATCATAAGTTATTCGGATGACCGGATGCTTACGATTTTGCCAGGGGCTTGACCCTAGATGGCCATTCCTCCCCGCCGTCTTCGGCGTCGGAGGTGTAGTCCGGAAGGAGGGTTCTCCCCTTCTTGGACCCTCCGGCCTCCCCAGTTGGGGCGGCTTTCCTTTTCTTCCCTTCCCCCGTTGGAGGGGGAGAGGCTTCTTCTTCCTCCTCCTCCTCGTCCTCAGAGGCGGAGGGTGCTTCAGGGTTGTCGGCGATGAATCCGACACCACCAGGCGCCGGGAACTCTTTCGAGTCCCCGTGGCCTTCTTCTTGGCCTTCTTCTCCGGCACCACATGAGGTGCCGGAACCAGCAGCTTCGTCAAGCGAGCATCTGCTGGGTCTTCGGGCAAGGGAGCCGGACAGTTGATTTGTCCGGCCTTTTTCTGCCAGTCTTGTTAAAGAGATGGGGGTTTAGGTCCCGCATAGAATCAAATCTATGAAAAACAAATACCCCATAAAGGGAAAATTAAGCTCACCATGCTGGCTTGGCGCTCGGCGCAGAAACCGTGATCCTCGGTAACGGGGGGAGAGACCTCGGAACTCTTGAATAGCACCTTCCAGGCGTCCCCATGCTTTGTGTCGAAGAGCCGGGACAAAGTCTGATGCTGGGCTGGGTCGAACTCCCACAAGCTGAAAGCCCGTCGTTGACACGGGAGAATCCGGCGAAAGAGCATGACCTGGACTACGTTGACGAGTTTAACCTTCCTGCCGATCAGGTCTTTGATGTAGGTTTGAAGTCCGGTCACTTCCGCCGAACTACCCCACGGCAGGCCCGTCTCTTTCCAAGATGTGAGCCGTGTGGGGATACCAGATCGAAATTCGGGGGCTGCTGCTCATTCAGGGTCACGCGGCTCGGCGATATAGAACCACCCCAATTGCCACCCTTTGATGGTCTCTACGAAGGCACCCTCGAGCCATGTAACGTTGGCTATCTTGCCCACCATGGCACCTCCGCACTCCGCTTGGCGGCCGCCCACAACCTTCGGCTTGACACTGAAGATCTTCAGCCATAGGCCAAAGTGAGGCCGGATCCGGAGGAAGGCCTCGCACACGACGATAAACGCTGAGATGTTGAGGATGAAGTTCGGGGCCAGATCGTGGAAGTCTAGGCCGTAGTAGAACATGAGCCCCCGGACGAACAGGTGAACAGGAAAACCCAGTCTGCGGAGGAAATGGGGGAGAAATACAACCCTCTCATGGGGCCTAGGGGTGGGGATGAGTTGCCCCTCATCTGGCAGCCGGTGCGCGATGTCGTCAGACAAGTATCTGGCCTTCCTCAGCTTTTTGATTTGCCCATCCGTGATGGAGGAAGCCATCCATCTACCTCCCGCTCCGGACATGATTGGAGAAGGTTGAGGTGGGAAGTGCGGGCTTGGGCATTGGAGCTCGAGCGCGCAGGGACGAATAAGCAAAGGAGGAAGAAGGCGTGAATGGAAAGGGCGGATTCTTATCCCCTTATATGGGCGGCCGAAACTACGAGCCCCCACCAGCCTGATAAAACTCGCTTATCTCCCAAGCGCCACGTTTAATGGCGCAGTTGGGTTACCCACGCCCGTATTGATGAGAATCTCGGAATAAGGGGACACGATCTCCGCTTTGACAAGATGTGCCAAGGAAACCGCCTCGCTAAACGCGCTGAGGTGGAGCGGTATAATGAATAAAAGCCTGGTTGTGGCATGATGTCACGTCGCGTAATACGTCAGCAGATCTGATTGGTGCAAATATTATTCTCTCTACGGTGGAATGTGGAACTTATTTTGCAGAGTCGGACACTATCCTGGTGTTCAACATCTTCTATGAAGTATTGGAAGGAGGAACCCGCCTTGCAATGCTGAAGACAACTTGCGCGCCGGACTCGTCGTCATTGAAGTCTGGTTCAGGGGCTACTGAGGGAGTCCTGGATTAGGGGGTATCCGGATGGCCGGACTATGACCTTTGGCCGGACTCCCGGACTATGAAGATACAAGATTGAAGACCCCGTCCCGTGTCCGGATGGGACTTTCCTTGGCGTGGAAGGTAAGCTTGGCGATACGATATGAAGATCTCCTCCCATTGTAACCGACTCTGTGTAACCCTAGCCCTCTTCGGTGTCTATATAAACCGGAGAGTTTTAGTCCGCAGGACGAACAATAATCATACCATAGGCTAGCTTCTAGGGTTTAGCCTCTCTAATCTCGTGGTAGATCCACTCTTGTACTACCCATATCATCAATATTAATCAAGCAGGAGTAGGGTTTTACCTCCATCGAGAGGGCCCAAACCTGGGTAAAAACATCGTGTCCCTTGTCTCCTGTTACCATCCGCCTAGACGCACAGTTCGGGACCCCCTACCCGAGATCCGCCGGTTTTGACACCGACAGTTGGGTTTTACCTTAATGATCTTTAGTAGTTGAGGATACTTGATAGAGTTCCAATCAAAAGTGCATATGATCCAAGAAGAGAAAGTATGTTAGCTTATGTCTCTCCCTCAAATAAAATTGCAATAGTGATTACCGATCTAGTTATCGATTGCCTAGGGACAAATAACTTTCTCGTGACAAAAAGCTCTCTACTAAAACTAACTTAGTTGTGTCTTCATCTAAACAGCCCCTACTTTTTATTTACATGCTCTTTATTATCTTACAAACCTATCCAACAACACCTACAAAGTCCTTCTAGTTTCATACTTGTTTTAGTAAAGCGAACGTTAAGCATGCGTAGAGTTGTATCAGTGGTCGATAAAACTTGAGGGAATATTTGTTCTACCTTTAGCTCCTCGTTGGGTTCGACACTCTTGCTTATCGAAAGAGGCTACAACTGATCTCCTACACTTGTGGGTTATCAGTATGCCGCTGGCGTTTGATGTCTTCCTCCACAAAAGGAAGCGGGAGGAAATTTGCCGGCTGCTGTTGGAGATGCTCTTATGCTGGAAATAATAGAGTCACATCCAATCCATTTGAGTTAATTGTGTGTATGATTCTCCCTTTATAAAAAGTTAATTGCATGTACAATGTACACGTGACTTGCAGGGTGGCTACAGCTTCGTACAGAAAGTTAAAAAGAAACAAGTCCATCCTTAATCTTGTATTCTAAGTACTTGTGGGTTCCACTATCAGTACAATAGCAAAACAAGTATATGTTAAATAAGCAATATATAATATAAAAATCTAAAGTTAAAGACAGAATTCGAACTCAGGTCATCACGTTGCGAGCATCCGGTGTTAACTACTCTGGCACATTTTTGTTGTAGACCATGCTGGAGATATATCTCCATGTCTACTCTTATACTCCATCATTTTCTAAATATTTGTCTTTTTCAGATTTCAAATGGACTACCACATACGGATGTGTATGTAGACATATTTTAGAGTGTAGATTCACTCATTTTGCTCCGTATGTAGTCACTTGTTGAAAACTCTAAAAAGACAAATATTTAGGAACAGAGGGAGTAGAAAACAGAGTTGGTGATAATGGTGTGTGTGTCATCCTGCAATATAGGCCGTCGGATTTATATCTAACGGATAGGAAGGAAACTATGGCAATTTTGCAAAAATATACCCACACCCCTCTCCACGTTTGCAAATAAGGCCTTCCCTCCTTCATCCT
This sequence comes from Triticum aestivum, assembly GCF_018294505.1. Taxonomy (NCBI): domain Eukaryota; kingdom Viridiplantae; phylum Streptophyta; class Magnoliopsida; order Poales; family Poaceae; genus Triticum; species Triticum aestivum. The sequence continues at coordinate 566,617,066 of NC_057795.1, forward strand.
TTTCTCTCATAAGATAAACTACTCATACAAATGCATCTTGATGTTCCGTGCAACGCACGGGCATCTAGCTAGTTTCTTTTAAAATAGTTACTGCGATGATTGGGTTGAAGTGATATATTTTATGTCTGCCCTGAATGATTTCAGATTCACTAGTAGTAACAAAGAAAAGGTTGCCTTGTTAATTAATAGAAAACAGGGTGAAAACTATCACATGAGGCCGGTAAAAACGAGGCACACTGGGTTCAGCGTCATCGTCACTACAGCTGTGCGCGCGCGAGAAGTCTACATATCGAGGGGGCTACTGAGCGAGGCATAGAGACACAATGTTTGAGAGAGAAACCAATTGACAGATTACGATCAGATTGAGTTGTCACCCTTTTGCTATCATTGTTGGGGTGGGGGAGGGAGAGGGAGAGAAAGACATATCGAGAGTGTGCACGGTAGGCACAGAGGCACAACTAGCGAGTGTGTGTGTTTGAAAGAGGAGTGGATAGATTACTATCAAGATCGAGGTGCCATGCTACTCCTTCGGTGCCGGGTAGTGTGTGTGTGTGTGTGTGTGTGTGTGTGTGTGTGTTTGAGAGAGAAGTCAGTCGATAGATTAGTATCAAGATCAAGGTGTCACCCTACTCCTTCGATGTCGGGAAGTGTGTGTGTGTGTGTGTGTGTGGGTGTGGGTGTGGGGGGCAGTGACACTTACATATCTCTACTCTTATAAAAAACAGAGTTGGTGATGATGGTGTTCCTGCCATCCTGCAATATAGGCCATCCGATTTATATCCGACGGATAGGAAGGAAACTATGGCAATTTTGCAAAAAGATACCCACATCCCTCTCCACATTTGCAAATAAGGCATTCCCTCGTTCATCCTTTTCTCCCACAAGATTAACTACTCATACAAATGCATCTTGATGTTCCGTGCAACGCATGGGCATCTTGCTAGTAGGGAGAAGGAGTTTGTGTGACACATATCTAGTTATATTAGGGGATAGGTAGATAGCATGTGTGCGAGGCATACTTAAAGCATCACGAAGATAAACAAACGGTGTGCATGCAAGTGCCGGAAAGAATGAAGCGAGAAACAATGTGTGTGTGTGTGTGTGTGTGTGTGTGTGTGTGTGTGTGTGTGTGAGAGAGAGAGAGAGAGCACGCAAAATCTCAAAACAAAAGGTGCTCGGCTAGAATCCCATTGTATGTATTCATATGGTTCCGGAACTCGAATTAACCTTAGGCATATGTGTGAGAGACATAATTATACTTTGAGACATTAGTGGCTGTGGGTGGACGGAACTAAAGGGGTGGGCATGTTCGACAGAGAGAGCGTGTGTGTTTCTGTGTGAGAGACTTGTAGGACGGGGTAGAAAGATGAATTCTAACCTTGACGGAGGAAGAGAAATACGAAGTGTGCGTGTGTGATTCCGATGCCCACAGGGAAATGAGATATGTATGCGTGTGAGAGAGATTGCACAATTCATTCACGTATCACTATCTAGCGATCGTGGATGTGCATCGCTTGAACATAAATCAATATCTACTTTGTATCGTGGCCAAAGGTACAATAACGATTCAACGGTATAAAGATTGGACACTCACATATCACATTTTTTATCTAAATAAACCTTTTCAGTTGTGCATGCCAAAGTTACAGTGATGTTTCTTCAAACAACCAATGTAGCTATCATGTACATGCACCATTGTTACTCTTGCATTCAAATTCATTAGTCTTGGATGATTTAAGGTTCTATTATGAAGTAATATATGTAATATTCATATATGAATTCAACCGGTACGCAATTTATGAAATGGAGGCTATGTAATCATATGATGTAACACTTTTAAGTAGCGGACTACAATATCCATTTCATTTGTGGGACTACAATATCCATTTCTTTTTGTGCGCCTCTACACTAACACGTCAATGCATTATGTTTAAAGTAAACTAGTGGACCCATTGCGCCAAATGGCGCAGAGACCCGCTGAATCCATGTCCGGATTGAAAAGAAAATCCATGGTTTAGTTGGTTTAGTTGTGGGCAAGCACATACATTAACAAATTTATCACCCTTTAATAAAAAAAGAAGATTGGTTTCTTGCTGTGTATAATAAGATGTACACATACATTTAAATTTCGCAGCATAAAATTTCAATGAAAACCATGTTGCACTAAAAATATGTGTATTTTTCAGTAATCTTACATTTGAGCAACCACACACAATAAGAATTTAGATCCCATGTATACAAAAAAATATGCATGCCAATTAAGAAGGCCTTTATTTTTTTTAGGTATTGCTTGCATCAATTTGTTTGTGTGTGTGTGTGTGTTCTGAAAAAAAGATGACCCGTTGCATCAAATGGCACAGATGCCCATTTAAACCATGAGCGTGCTTTGAAAAAATTGCATCTGTTAATAACTTCAGATTTGAGGGCATGTGTACCTCTTGATCCATTGCAGCAAACATGGTGTGTCTTAAAAAATTATATCTTTGTTGATAAAATTAGATTTTAGCAATAACTTGAGATATTTTTTTTACTATCAGAGTGATTTAGAACATCATTATATTTGACATACATAGCCTAGGCAAGTCTTTCAGCAGTAGGCGATTCCCTAAAGTTCGGTACAGAAATAGAGACCCAACAAAATATTTCAAGATTGTCTTAGCAGGTGTGGTCATCAATTCACAGCTTTGAGTTGGTATACAAAGAATAAATTGGATAGTTATAGGTTTTACAACAAAGATTAAAGAACCAGAATGTGCGTACAAAGTCAAGCAACCGGATGCCTCTTCTGACACACATAAAACAGATACATCATCTGCTACCATGCCTCATTCAAAGAAGAGATGCCTATAGAACAAAAACTAGATCGCCGACCTTGATGCTTTTTCCGGGTGGAAAGTGCCATCATGGAGATACTTATAAAGAAAAACATTAAGAACAAATGGCCTTCAGAAGAGTTCAAATAGTTTCCTAAAAAATAATTTGAACAACAAAGTGGCAAGACAAATGTACAACAGTGCAGACCCGACGAAAGCCTCACATACATGCATTGTGACAACTAACTAGTATACAACAGAAACATGCTTAAGAGAGTGAGGGACACAACTGGAAAATATATATTATGTGTAACATTACTAACCGATCTCACTACCATAGAGTATAATGAACAACCATATGTTAAGGATGTTTTCGGTCATACAAACCGCATTTCTGATCCCTTTTCCATTATATCTAAATAATATCGAGTGGAATTTTAAGTTTCTTGGAGAACCCATCGCCAAATGGTGTACCATTATCAAGAAAATTCGGATGAAGGATTGCCAATTCGGTAGAACATGTGTTTAATCTTATCCAAGTGTTTAAACCCCCTAAAGTGATCTCATACTTAATTCCGTATCTTCAAATATCATTCTGGATGGTAAGGAAAAAACAATGCATTAACCAAGGACCCTAGTAACATTTTAATTTATATTGAGGGCACTACGATATATATTCTCCCGTGGCAGCAATATAGAACATCATTCCTACTCCCTCCGTCCTTTAAAGAGTGTACTTCCAACTTTCTTGAAAAGTCAAACTTTTTTATATTTGACTGTGTTTATATAATAATACATCAACATTTATGCCATCAAATTAGTAGCATTAGATTCGTGATAAAATATACTTTCATCATATACCTATTTGATTTCACAAACATTGATATATTTTTGCACAAACTCAGTCAAACTTTGAAATAGTTTGACCCTCCAACAAAGTTGGAAGTACACTCTTTAAAGGATGGAGGGAGTATATAGTAGTTGTAGGCATCTTTTTTGCTTTTGATGCATGGATATTCTGATCTCATGATTCTTTGCAAATCTGTAGTAGTTGTAGGAACCTTCTTTGTTTTTAAATTAAAAAAGGAGAGTTAGCCGAGACAATACATCAAGTTTTGCAGCATAGCAATCCAAAGAAATCAGTAATGCCTATCTCAATCAAAGCCTTGTTTGGAAATACATAACCAGTGCTCTCATCTTGTTCACGAGCGAGCATGAAAAAAGTTTGGTATATGCTCATGCAAATGGAATAAAACTGGCTTGATAGAAGAAACAAACAAACCTATTATACTCCATGGATGTACTATACTATTGCTTTTCAGAGCCAAAATGATTGAAAGTAATGAAATAACACGAAAGTAAATCAGCGACATGATTTGGGACCAGAAAGATATAAAATCATTATACGAAAAGTGCCACACCAAATGTTTATTCAAGATAGAATAATCATGAGCAATGCATAATGAAGAAAGTAATTTCTTACAAAAACAACAGCCAGCTGAGCTGTGGACCATTCATGCTCCTGCAACTTGTAATAACACACTCAAGTTAATGGGATAAGCACACACATTATTTTCAGCGTAAAAAAAGACTTCGCTAAAGATGCAGCGGATATAAGCACAAATTTCTGGACGTAATATGATTTAACAGAAACAAAATCCATTGGATTTGTGGCACAAGTTTGATGACAACAGGTAAGATAGAAATGCACCAAGCGGCTTGCTTGGTAAGGTACCAACAAGAAATTACAATCAAAGAAATGCATATGGAACTATGGCTACTGTTTGTATTTCAGAAAGTTCTAAAGTAGCACAGCTTAAGACTTTTACCAACAGTTAAAGAAAATATGGCTACCAAACTCAATTAGAGCCCATACAGCTACCATATGACAATAGCTCAGAGCCATGTTTCACTTAATTATTTTGTTGAAAAAAATTAGTGCAGGACTTGTGGAGCATTTAGAAAGAATCCAAGAACAAAAGTACAAGGTACTTGGAAAGTTGGAATATAATACAACATAGGTGTGAAAGTACTATATGTGCTCAGTAGAAAAATACTTTTGAAAGTACACTGTTCCAACATGGAACGATAAATTTGATGAACTTGATGACAATCTAAAGCTGAAATCCTACCTTCATGACATATATGCAATTTTTATGGAATGCATTGAGGCATAACTACCCTGCCAGGAAAGAAACTCACACAATCAGGATCATTATACACTAAGAGGAAGGACCAAAGCAAAAAAATGCAGTCAAATAAAAATATTAACACATAAAGCTCAATCAGCACCAAGAAAAGGGGTCAGCAAAAGATGTACAGCTGAACTGAACTGAATGTTATTGGGACTTTTCCATGAACCGCAAGCTATTCTTTTATTTGCCTGAGAAAATTACAGTGATGTTGTCTACACAACACAGATTACTCTTCCACCCTGATCAGCTCCTACATTACAATGAGCTAAATGGCACAAATACATCTATTTAACTATTACACCACTTCGAGTAAAACGGAAGGATGGCTCCTTAACTAATCAATGCAGGAAACTACTATCACAACATATTGAAAATCATCACCAGGCTGAATCTGTATTATTGGTTGGACTATAGAAAACGTGAAACATGGTTTGGTCTACTGTAATTGAACGACTGGGATTCCAACCATTGTGTGGGATGAATGATACAATTTTGGTAGGTAAGACTTTAGTTGACATGACCAAAGTGCTTAGGGATCTGGAAAAATTGTACTTTAGAAAACTAAAAAAGACCTCCATGCCAAAAATAACCTCTCATGAGGCACCAATGAGGATGATGAACCGCTCGTGATGGTGTTTAGATTGGATCTAGTGGTTCTGGAACTTGCAGCGGCTGGAATTGATTTCCGTCGACTCCCCTAGGGTTTTTGGAATATTGGGGTATTTATAGAGCAAAGAGGTTGTGCGGAAGGTCACCGAGGTGGGCACAACCCACCAGGGCGCGCCTGGGTCTCCAGGCACGCCCAGGTGTCTTGTGCTCACCTCGGGCCCCCTCTTCGGTACTTATTTGGCCCACTAGGTCTTCTGGTCCAAAAAAATCCACAAAAAGTTTCGCTGCGTCTGGACTCTATTTGATATTGATTTCCTGTGATGTAAAAAATAAGCAGAAAACAACAACTAGCACTTGGAAGTATGTCAATAGGTTAGTCCCAAAAATGATATAAAGTTGCTATAAAATGATTGTAAAACATCCAAGAATGATAATATAACAACATAGAACAATCAAAAATTATAGATACGTTGGAGACGTATCAGTATGTATTTTTTCCAATAAGTCATTAGCTCGCTCCATTGTTCCAGAGAACGGAGTTTTAGTTATCTTGCCCATGAGGCATGGTTCGCAAGTATCAAGTGATTCCAAAGTCCATCTGTATGGAGTTTCTTCATGCGCTTTACACCATTATGACCCAAACGGTAGTGCCGCAAATATGTTGCACTATCATTATCAACTTTGCATATTTTGGCATCAATGTTATGAATATGTGTATCACTATTATCGAGATTCAACAAGAATAGACCACCCTTCAAGGGTGCATGACCATAAAAGATATTACTCATATAAATAGAACAATCATTATTCTTTGATTTAAATGAATAACGTCTCGCACTAAACAAGATCCAGATATAATGTTCATCCTCAATGTTGGCACCAAACAGCAATTATTCAGGTCTAAAACTAATCTCAAAGGTAGATGTAGAGGTAGCGTGCCGACGGCGATCACATCGACCTTAGAACCATTTCCGACGCGCATCGTCACCTCGTCCTTAGCCAATCTTTGTTTAATCTATAGCTCCTGTTTCGAGTTACAAATATGAGCAACCGAACCAGTATGAAATACCCAGGCGCTACTACGAGCATTAGTAAGGTACACACCAGTAACATGTATATCAAATATACCTTTGTTCACTTTTCCATCCTTCTTATCCGCCAAATACTTGGGGCAGTTCCACTTCCAGTGACCAGTCCCTTTGTAGTAGAAGTACTCAGTTTCAGGCTTGGGTCCAGCTTTGGGCTTCTTCCCAGGAGTGGCAACTTGCTTGCCATTCTTCTTGAAGTTCCCTTTCTTTCCCTTGCCCTTTTTCTTGAAAGTAGTGGTCTTGTTAACCATCAAACTTGATGCTCCTTCCTGATTTCTACCTCTGCGGCTTTTAAGCATTTCAAAGAGCTCGGGAATTGTTTTGTTCATCGCTTGTATATTATAGTTCATCACGAAGCCTTAGTAGCTTGGTGGCAGTGATTGAAGAACTCTGTCAATGACACAATCAACTGGAAGATCAACTCCCAGCTGAGTCAAGTGATTATAATACCTAGAAAATTTGAGTATGTGTTCATTGACAAAACTGTTCTCCTCCATCTTGCAGCTATAGAACTTGTTGGAGACTTCATATCTCTCAACCCGGGCATTTGCTTGAAATTTAACTTCAACTCTTCGAAAATCTCATATGCTTCATGACGTTCAAAACGTCTTTGAAGTCCCAGTTCTAAGCCGTAAAGCATGGAACACTGAACTATCAAGTAGTCATCAGATCGAGCTTGCCAAACATTCAAAACATCAGCTCCTGCTCCTGCAGCAGGCCTTTCACCTAGCGGTGCATCAAGGACATAATTCTTCTGTGCAGCAATGAGGATAATCCTCAAGTTACGGACCCAGTCCGTGTAGTTGCTACCATCATCTTTCAACTTAGCTTTCTCTAGGAACGCATTAAAATCAGGGGAACGGTAGCTCGGGCCATTGATCTACAACATAGATATGCAAAACTGTAAGACTAAATTCATGATAAATTAAGTTCAGTTAATCAAATTACTTAAGAACTCCCACTTAACTAGACATCCCTCAAGTCATCTAAGTAATACGTGATCCAAATCAACTAACCCATGTCTGATCATCACGTGAGATGGGGTAGTCATCAATGGTGAACATCTCGATGTTGATCATATCTAATATATGATTCACGTTGGACATTTCAGTCTCCAGTGTTCAGAGGCCATGTCTGTACATGCTAGGCTCGTCAAGTTTAAGCCAAGTATTTTGCATGTGGAAAAAATGTCTTACACCCGTTGTATGTGAACATAGAGTCTATCATACCTGATCATCACGTGGTGTCTCAAAATGACGAACTATAGCAATGGTTCATACTGAGGTAGAACACTTTTACCTTGAAGTTTAGTGAAGGGATCATCTTATAATGATACCGCCGTACTAAGCAAAATAAGATGCATAAAAGATAAACATCACATGCAATCAAAATATGTGACATGATATGGTCATCATCATCTTGTGCTTTTGATCTCCATCTCCAAAGCATCATCATGATCTCCATTGTCACCGGCTCGACACCTTGATCTCCATCCTTGCGTCGCGGTTGTCTCAACAACTATTGCTTCAACTATCGCTAACGCATAGTGATAAAGTAAATCAATTACATGGCGTTTGCATTTCATACAATAAAGAGACAACCATAAGGCTCCTGTCGGTTCCGGATAACTTACAAAACATGATCATCTCATACAACAACGTATATCATATCATGTCTTCACCATATCACATCACAACATACCCTGCAAAAACAAGTTAGACGTCCTCTACTTTGTTGTTGCAAGTTTTACGTGGCTACTAAGGGCTTCTAGCAAGAACAGTTCTTACCTACGACAAAAACCACAATGATGATTCGTCAAGTGTGTTGTTTTAACCTTCTTCAAGGACCGACTATAGTCAAAATCGATTCAACTAAAGTAGGAGAAACAGACACCCGCCACCCACCTTTATGCAAAACTAGTTGCATGTCTGTCGGTGGAACCGGTCTCATGTGTGAGGGCATGTAAGGTTGGTCCGGTCGGCTTCATTCCACAATACCGTCGAATCAAAATAAGACGTTAGTCGTAAGAAGTACCGCCCACAACTCTTTGTGTTCTACTCATCCATATCATCTATGCATAGACCTGACTCATGATGCCACTGTTGGGAATCGTTGCAAGGAAAACAAAAAAAATCTATGCACACGCAATGATCTATACATGGAGATGCATAGCAACGAGGGGGAGAGTGTGTCTACATACCCTCAAAGATCGTAAGCGGAAGCGTTTCACAAGGCGGTTGATGTAGTCAAACTTTTTCGTGCTTCAATCGATCAAGTACCGAACGCACGGTACCTCCGTGTTCTGCGCATGTTCAGCTCGGTGACATCCCTCGCCTTCTTGATCCAGCAAAACGTCGAGGTAGTAGCTGAGTTCTGTCAGCACGAAGGCGTGGTGACGGTGATGGTGAAGTGATCTCCGCAGGACTTCGCCTAAGCACTACGAAAATATGATTGAGGGTGTAAACGGTGGAGGAGGGCATCGCACACGGCTAACAATTGATCTGTATTGTGCTAGGCGCCCCCTCCCACATATATATAGGTGGGAGGCACGGAGGATCAGCCATAAGAGGCGCCCAGGTAGGAGGAATCCTACTTGGAGTCCCTCCCAAGCCGCGCCCCCCTGCCATATATAACCGAGGGGAAGGAAAGATGGGGGAGGGAAGGAAGTGGGAATCCCAATCCACAGTTTCCTTTCCCTTCCCCTCTTTCCTTCTCCTCCTAGGTCGGCCTGCTATGGGGGGTGCACCAGCCCCTTGTGGCTGGTGCGTTCCCTCTCTTGGCCCATAAGGCCCATATCTTTGCCGGGGGTGCCCGAAACTCCTTTCCGGTGACCCAATAAGCACCTAGTACCCTCCAAAACACTTTCGGTGTCCGAATATCATCGTCCTATATATCAATCTTTACCTCTCGACAATTTCGAGACTCCTCATCATGTACGTGATCTCATACGGGACTCCGAAAAACATTCGGTCACCAAATCACATGACTCATATAATACTATATCGTCAACGAACGTGCAGACCCTACGGGTTCGAGAACTATGTAGACATGACCGACACACCTCTCTGGTCAATAACCAATAGCGAAACCTGGATGCACATATTGGCTCCTATATATTCTATGAAGATCTTTATTGGTCGAATTGTTATGACAACATACGTAATTCACTTTGTCCAACGATATGTTACTTGCCCGAGATTTGATCATCGGTATCTTCAAACCTAGTTCAATCTTGTTACCGGCAAGTCCTTTTACTCGTTCCATAATACATCACCTTGTGACCAACTCCTTAGTCCTTTGCTTGCAAGCTTATGATGTGTATTACCGAGAGGGCCCAGAGATACCTCTCCGATACTCGAAGTGACAAATCCTAACCTCGATCTATGCCAACTCAACAAACACCTTCGAAGATACCTGTAGATCATCTTTATGATCACCCAGTTACATTGTGATGTTTGATACCACACAAGGTATTCCTCTGGTATCCGGGAGTTGCATAATCTCATAATCGAAGGAATATGTATTTGACATGAAGAAAGCAATACCAATAAAACTGAACAATCATTATGTTAAGCTAACAGATGGGTCTTGTCCATCACATCATTCTCCTAATGATGTGATCCCGTTATCAAATGACAATACATGTCCATGCTTAGGAAAACTTAATCATTTTTTATCAACGAGCTAGTCTAGTAGAGGCTTACTAGGGACACGGTGTTTGTTTATGTATTCACACATGTATTTAAGTTTCGATCAATACAATTCTAGCATGAATAATAAATCTTTATCATGAATAAGGAAATATAAAATAACAACTTTATTATTGCCTCTTGGGCATATTTTCTTCAACAGAATCTATACGTATATTTTTTTCTTAGGGCAGTTGCGTGTGAACTACTACATGACGCTAGTTGCGTCAAATAGCGTGTGAGACACACAATAGTTCGCGTCTGGGTTAGCCCACTGGCAGGCACTGAAATGACCTATATTTGCAATGCACGAGTAATAATCCAAAAAAAACAAAGTGTTGAACGATCGAACACATGATCTTAAAGACCCGATCACGTATCGCTAGCCACGACAACAAATGCCTATTGCTAACCAATGGCTAGCGCAAATATTAAAGAACATAGTACAACCCTAAGATTTAAAACATTTTAAAAAAAATACAAAATATGAATTGTCGGATATTCTTGAAAACGTGAACATTTATTCAAATTACGAACAATATCTTTAATATTCCGTCCATTTCAGAAGAAAAAAACTGAACAAAATTTGAACCAACATCATTTTTTGAAGACAAGAACCCTTTACGAAGACCCGCACATTTTTTTAATTTGTGACAGACTTTTGAAAACGGAACATGTTTTGAAGATTCTGAACAATTTTATAAAATGTGTTTTTGAAGACGGACATTATTTTAAATATGTGAACATTTTACTGAAAAAAAGGATATTAAAAATTTCTAATAATTTTTAAAGCAAATGTTTTTAAATCACAAACAATGTTTCAAATATTCCTGAATTTGAAAATCAATCAGAAAGAGAAAATAAAATGTTCCAAACGTTTTTGAAAATGGGTAGACAATATTCTAATTCAGAAAATTCGAAAATTTCATAAAAATTTAAAATTGTGAACTTTTTAAGAAATTTGGAATTACAAAATAAGGTAAAACTAAAAATAAAACTGAACGTAAAAAAACGGGCCGGCCCAGTGTAGGGCGCCCCGTGCGAATTCCGACTATCTACAGTTCATGGCGAGAAATAGGCTTTTTACAGCTACATGGGCAGGCAAATAAGTGGGCTGCCTTCGCTGGGCCATAACGTGTGCGGGCCGAGTACAAAATTCTGGATTGCTAAAAAAACAGACGGATGAACAAAAATTTAGTACCACCTCGAATAGAATAATAAATTTTCACGGTGAATGGATGAAAAAATTAGAGAAACGCATGTTGCTTTATTAGTAGGTATAGATATAGATATAGATAAAATGTGTTTTTGAACACGGACATTATTTCGCATCTGTGAACACTTTACTAAAAAGGGGATATTTAAAATTTCTAATAATTTTTAAAGAACATGTTTTTTAAATCACAAACAATGTTTCAAATATTTCTGAAATTTAAAAAATCAGAAAGAGAAAATAAAATGTTCAAAGGGGAAGACAATATTGTAATTCAAACATTTTTCGAAACTTTTATAAAAATTTCAAATTATGAACTTTTTTAAAATTTTGGAATTACGAAATCAGGTAAAAATAAAAATTAACCTGAACGGAAAAACAAAATGGGCCGGCCCAGTGTAGGCCGCCCCGTGCGAACTCCGACTATCTACCGTTCATGGCGAGAAATTGGCTTTTTACAGCTACATGGGCAGGCAAAAAAGTGGGCTGGCTTCGCTGGGCCATAACGTGTGCGGGCCGAGTACAAAATTCTGGATTGCTAAAAAACGGACGGATGAACAAAAATTTAGTACCACCTCGAATAGAATAATATAAAAATTTCACGGTGAACGGATGAAAAAAATAGAGAAACGCACCTTGCTTTATTTATTATTATAGTAGGTAGGTATAGATGTAGATATAGATTTCGAAAAATAATAAATTTAGCTAGTTTTACAAAAATCTTAGTGGGTATTCAAAAACAAATTAAAAAATTCAATGTATTTCGAGAAAAGTCTCATTATGCATCTTTAAAATGTTAATAGTTTCAAAAAGGTTAAACTTATGTTGAAAAAATTGTTGATCGCATATCTCAAATATTTGCATAGTGTTTAAGAAAATTTCATAGCTTATTTAAAGAAGGCTCACTGTCTATTTTTCAAAGAGTTAGCAAGCACTCATCAATGTTAAACGTATATTTAATAATGTTCATAGGTTATATTTTGAAATATTTCATTGTCTCTAAATTAAATTAATTGTGTGTTACAGAATTGTTCATCACATTCAAAAAATGCACATAGAGTTCAAAAAATGTTCATAGTGTTTTGTTTTATAAAAATTCTCAGGTATTCGAAGAAATGTTCAGCATACATGATGAATTTCTGAAGAAAATTTAAACAGTTTTTAAATACTATGAACAGTTTTTGGATACACAGAGAAGAATTTCTAATAGATGATTCATTTTTAGGAAATTTATGGGTTTTTTTAATACACGATGAATAATTTCTAGATACACATAAAAACTAATACATGCCAAATATTTATGAAATATGTGTTGAGTATGTTTCTGAAATAGGCTATCAACCTTTTAAAGTTATATTGTACACGACAAACCACAATTAATACACGGTCACCATATTTTTAAATATGTGTCAGAACTATTTTAAAAAAAACTCGATGAACATTTTTAGCATATGTGATGAACATTTTTGTAATAACACAATGAATATTTTTATAGGTGGTGAACAAAAACATAAGAAAAGAAAAGGAAATAAAATACGCAGTAGGTGCCTAAAAATAAAAGGAAAAGAAAAGGTAAACAAAAACGAAAAGAAAATCATAAAAAAAAATAGAAAACAGCTAGAAAACCATATTAAAAACAATAAAAAACAATAAAAAATGTCGGGAAGCGCTGTTCGCCTCGCTCACTGCTCAGTCGGTCCATCTCATGTCTCCATCTGGAGAGTGGACGCTAGGTCTCGTAGTAAGCGAGATATAGCATCCATGATTTTCTGCAGCATCGAAAGATATTAGCATGGGGTGTGTCATGGATAGCCCAATATAATGGGATGAATTAGATGGCCCAGGCCCATCACTCATCAAACCTTACAAGGCCATCCTTAAATAAATTTTAAATTACACATATGTTTTTGGGGAAATTGACGATGTCTTCCTCCTCCACTTGGTGGCGCACGCACTACGAGCAAAAGTCAGTGTCGTCTGTTGGCAGGAAGCGAGAGGAACATTGTTGACACATTGTTCGGGAGGTCGCTGATATGAAACAACTAACATCGGCGACAACGATCTGAAAAACAAATTAGCATCCTAGAGAAGAACACAGTGAACTGAATGACTGTTGCAAATCCAACTATAAATATCAGCGAGACTTAACCTCGAGGGCTCCTCGATGATGCTAGAGGTAGTCGAGCATCGACGAATGAGTTAAAGAATCGCCATGTACCCCACCTGAAGACGCTTTCGAAGACCACATGCATCACAACCAGATCAGCCACTCTAGAAGAGCAGCAACCAGGCGACCCCAAACTCTCCTCTCTGTCACTGATGGGGTGGGCCAGAGTCAAGGAAACTTTCTTAAACCGCATGGTGCCGTCATCGCCATCAAAGTGTCGCCGCCGGTGAACCAAACTCCAACTACAAGAGACCTAAGTTCAGCGCAACACAGATCCAGGGTTCCCAACCATTTCCCATCGTCGGAGCAACAATCATAACATGAGGGGACTCATTTCCTATTCGACAATGATAGGCGGAGCTATGGTAGTTGTCTAGAGTTTCTAGAGAGGGAGGCAGTTGGGTACGCAGCCTCCAGATACCTATGATAGAACTTGTAAGTGACTATTTTACAAGTATAATCTTTGTCCTCTTCCTTTTACATGTCCACCATATTTACATTAGAGGCTTTTTCTTGTTTGGAGAGTTTGGTCTGGTCAAGCAAAAGAATGGCGAATGATGTCGTTGGAGATGGCCTAATGTCGGTCTACATATTTATTTTCTACAGAAATGATTCTCTACGGCCGACCGGCTACAGTTTCAGCCGGTTGGATCCACGCAACACTGAGGCCATGTACCTTATCCATTCGCGAGGGCTCCTCCACTCGTTTTCTCCACCTCACGCATCGCCATCTTCTCTCTTCTCTTTTTTGCAAACTCCACCCAAGCAGGCTCATGGCACCGTCGTGAGCTGTTCCAAACACCACAGTCGCCTCATTGCCACGACCGCAAGGTCCTTACCTCCCGCCACTGGCTCGGGCGGACCAGAAGCCACTGGTACAACTGTGTGTCACAAATGCTAGAACCGTCTGAAGCCGGAGCTAGAACCAGCAGATGGGGTTGTTGCTAGTGTCGGAGCTTCAAGCCCATTGCTGGACGGGCTAAATACAAGGAAACAACATATGGAACGATGTTCCAAGGCCTATAAGTAAAAAAAATGCTCAAATGTTAAAATGTTGGGCAGGCCACGGCCCATTCGGCCTTGGTCGAACCAACAGATGGGTTTGCTGGAATCGACTGAAGGCGGAGTTGGAACCAACACCTGCTTTTGTTGCAAGGATTGGAGTGTTTTCGGCGGCGGTGATGGGCAAAAAAATCCTGATTTGTTGCAAACGGCAACCACAAAAGCTACTGCCGGTGAGTTTTTTCTTCATCAATGGCGATGGGATGGGATCCTGAATTGTTACGACCAACAACCGCAAAAGCTACTACGGACGATTTTTTTTTTGCTTCAATGGCGAGGGGCGGAAGTACCGATTA
>NC_057795.1:566632492-566639626 GCF_018294505.1 Triticum aestivum
CGTGTAGGCGGTGAAGGGCGGCGGCGGTGTTGCCAGTACCAACTACAAGAACTGTTGCGAGGGGTAGGGTCGCTATGCTCGGGGAGGGGGCGGCGACGCAATGCAGAGGATAGTACGTGGCTATTTACGGGAGGAAGGCGATGGTAGAAGGAAGACGACCTCGAGGGATCTAATTATATATGACCAATAAGACATACGAGTAGATCGAACGGTTGGGAGGCAGCCGGTCGAAATTTTGGCCGGTCGGCCGGCGCCGAGCGCGCTGGCCTTAAAATAACTTAGCAAATTCGACGACACTTTTTTTTAAGAATCGAAGAAGCACTTGCCGAACTTTAACGCCGGCTTTGCTGAAAACTCCGTATAACAAACCAGAAAGATGCTTCCGTCATCCTTGCCGAGCTTAATAGCTACTCCCAGTAGTTGTACAAGCGGCCACCCCTTGCCGCGGCGATGGCCAGCCACCAGCTACGCCTCTTCCAGCTGCTGCTGCTGCTGCTCCTCTCGTCGGCTTCCCAGGCCCGGGACATCATCTCGCCGGGCCAGCCGCTCAGGGGCAACGACACGCTGGTCTCGGCCGGCGCCGGCAGCTACGTGCTCGGCTTCTTCACGCCGCCGGGCTCCAACAACACCTACGTCGGGCTGTGGTACGCCAAGGTCCCCGTCCGCACCGTCGTCTGGGTCGCCAACCGCGCCGACCCCGTCCCGGGCCCCGTGGAGCGCAACGCGCGCGCGACCCTGTCCGTCTCCGCCGACTGCACGCTCTCCGTCGCCGACGCCAACTCCACCGTCGTCTGGTCGGCCCCCCCGGCGCCGGGCGCGGGCGCCGGGAAGTGCACGGCGCGGCTGCTGGACAGCGGGAACCTCGTCGTCTCCGACGCGAGCGGGCATGTGGCGTGGCAGGGGTTCGACCACCCCACCGACACTCTGATTCCGGGGATGCGGGTGGGGATGGACTTCGGCACCGGCGCCAACATGACGCTGACGGCGTGGACGAGCCCCTCCGACCCGTCCCCCGGGCCGGTGGTCGCAGTCATGGACACCACCGGCGACCCCGAGGTGTTCATCTGGAACGGGGCGGAGAAGGTGTGGCGCTCCGGGCCCTGGGACGGGCTCCAGTTCACCGGCGTCCCGGACACGGCCACCTACATGGGCTTCAACTTCAGCTTCATCAACAGCCCCAAGGAGGTGAGCTACAGCTTCCAGGTGGCCAACTCGAGCATCGTGTCCCGGCTGGCGCTCAACAGCACGGGCGCCGCCGGCGGGCTGCTGCAGCGGTGGACGTGGGTGTGGGCGGCCGGCGCGTGGAACATGTACTGGTACGCGCCCAAGGACCAGTGCGACGCCGTGAATCAGTGCGGGCCCAACGGGGTGTGCGACCCGAACAGCCTGCCGGTGTGCGAGTGCCTCCGCGGGTTCGCGCCGCGGTCGCCGGAGGCGTGGGCGCTGCGGGACAACCGCGCCGGGTGCGCGCGCGCGACGCCGCTCGACTGCGCCAACGGCACCGACGGCTTCGTGCTGATGGCGCACGCCAAGGTGCCGGACACGACGGCCGCCGTGGTGGACTACCGCGCCGGCCTCGCGGAGTGCGCGCAGCGGTGCCAGCGGAACTGCTCGTGCACGGCGTACGCCAACGCCAACCTGAGCGGCGCGCCGGGCCACCGCGGGTGCGTGATGTGGAGCGGCGCGCTGGAGGACCTCCGCGTGTTCCCCAACTTCGGCCAGGATCTGTACGTGCGCCTCGCCGCCGCCGATCTAGGTACGTGCCGGCCTACGTGTCCCCGTTCCGTTTGCACTCATTTTTCTTTTTCTAATTTTCTACTGTTATAAATTCGATTAGAATGGAATGTGCCATGTGATTACTCATGATGGTTCTTGGTTGGTGAAAAAATTGTTCCGTCCTATCCTTTGGTCCAAGCACAGATAGCTTCGGGCTGGCATCTAAAACTTTTTGTTTTGGTTTAATTAATTAATTTAGGCATGTGCAGAGTGCCGGCTTTAGTTTGTCCCGATCAAGCACCGGCTAGTGGGGAAAATGCAGAACTAGATCTTGCACAGTTATTTAGTCAGTGAGGGGCCTCACTCCACTGTTCTGTTTAGAGTGAAAGCCACTTTTTAGGAGCAATTAGGAAAGTGATTCAACGAATTATTTAGCTTTGGGCATGGTCAAACTTATTCTCGAGCATAGTCATACCATAATGCGGTCCAACTGTCCTCTTATTATGAAATGAACTTTGAGTACTACTACTCGGTTAGATGAGAGGTTGTGATCATCAAATCCTGAAAAATCCCTCTACAAACAAAGCAACCATTACACATACAGTATGTTGAGGCATTGAGGGCATGGGCTAATATAATCCTTGCTCTGATCGAGGAGGAAACGTAAGTTTGAAGACACCATACAGATCAGAAAATTTAGTTAATTTGTTGTCACTTCCACAGCTTTATTTAGGGGAGGAAAGTTGATGCGTGTGTTTTTTTGAAATTGGGGGAAAGCTGATGCGTGTTTTTTTAAAAAAAATTGGGGGAAAGCTGATGCGTGTTTTTTTTTTTGAAATTGGGGGAAAGTTGATGTTGATATGCCCTGGAACTTTTTCTTGATCTTTTTATTGGGTCTTGCCAATGTATCTTCCGTTGATTTGGTTTACTATCAGCCCCGGCAAGGCGGCAGGAAGCGTGCACCTGAGCTGGACCGCGATAATGAGCATTTGTTCTGCGCGATCAGCAAGAGGGCACTTTACTTTACAGATAAGAGCGCAAGCTGACAGCAGCAAACTGGTAGTAATCACCACTTATTAGAAAAATGAACAATCGGACGCCACAAAAACGATTCTGGAATAGAAAGGGCTCCTCTGACGATGATGCCCACCCTGATGGATACCCCATGTCGATCCCGTAGATCATATCAGAAGGGACAAAGGAGGTACATCTGTACAATCTGGGGGGTTCCCGTTCTGCAAGGGGTACAGTTGGTGGGAAGAGAATCTCCATGCTATACATGGGGACAAATTTTAAGCTGGGCCAGCCGAATGCGATTAGGCCCCAAATGCTTACCGTACTCCCTCTATGCTATATCTCCACGTACAAAGTAGTGTACATATCCGCGTGCGTGCTGTGGCTTTCAGATCATCTCCCTGATCCTGATGTAGACCTGACGGTCTGCTCCAACGGAAGTATGGCGAGCCAAACACGATTTGCCGATGCAGCAGTTGAGTTTGAGTCCACCCCAAGTCCCCAAGCAAGCAGCTGGAGACCTCCGGCTCCAGCTCCAGGGAAGAGGAAGACGACTTGGGCGCCAGCGCGATCATACACTCCTCCTGCACCACACAGCGCACACCTGAAAATGGCCACATGGGAAACCAGTGAAATTGGCCTGACAGATTAGCAGCAGCTCAGCACGTCGGCCTCACTTTTTTTCAGAGTTGGCCCTGCTGGTGGAGGCAGGCAGGGTCGCAGTCCCAATCTGATCTCCCGGCGCTCCTGCTAATCAGCAACGGACACGTACGGCGATCCGTTTCCTTGAGGAAGAAGCGATTTCGTGTTGCAACGGCCAAGTCCAATTTTTTTTTTTTGAAACGAGCCAAGTCCAAATTTAGAGTGAGGTGTCTCCGTTGTGCCGAGTAGAGTATATATTTGGTGATGCTGCCTGTCCAGTCCAGATGCCGTGAGGAATCGCAGGACGTCCAGGCGGATGATGACGCCCGACCAGTGTCCAAATCCAGACGTTTTTTCCTAATATGGTAGGTGTGGGGTGTGCGTTTCCCACGTGTGGTTGACGCGTGTGAGCCATTATCTAGGTATATGCCTGATGAATGATGCATTACCGAAAATAAGGGAGAAAGGAGGCCACGGCACTCTGTGTCTCTGTCCGACATTAGATTCAGTTGCCAAGGAACCAAACAGTTGGCAAAAAGAATTACAGCAACATACCTGGTCTATTGATCGTTGCCACCACTAAGCTTCAATGCTTGCAAGCTGTGACTGAACTATCCTCTTGGTCAAGTATTTCTGTTGGACAAGAAGGACAAATGTTGGATCAACAGACCGGCCTTTACTTCGCTAGTTACTTTGCACATGCAACATTGTTAGCCATGGAGCCCCTTGCTTTATGTTGTGTTCAGAATTCCACCCAACAGGACCCCGGACCTGAGAGGCTTAAAAACCTGGTAGCTACCTGGTGGGGGCATGGCCACCTACCAGCATTTGACCCATGGCATCCAGTGATCTGCAAGCAAGAGTTATGTAATGATGATGTAAACCATTCGGAATGTTATAAAATTTAGATGGACTAGTTAGCCCTACGTGCAAAAATGAAAATACTACACAACCAATGTCAGATAAAAAAAAACTTGTTTATCAGATAGTACAGTACAGAAGACCACACACATAGAAAAAAAATCCAGAAAAGTGAACCAGTAGCAGAGTTCGTTCACTAGATGCACTCACCCTATGTCTGTGTGTCGATATATTCACATGTGAATATTTCAACACAAGGTCGCAGTTATGCTAGGTTCGCAATATTCTCAGCAGCTCTCCAAATGCTTGCATTCATCGGCCATGTCCATCATCAAACTAATATATGAGTACTTACTACTGTATTGTATACATTGACATCTAAGCTTTACGGAGACACAAATGTTGTAGATAAGATACAGCCATGTACATGATCAAACTAAATCGTGATTTTCTTGCACAGATGCAACTAGCAAGTCCGATAAGAAGGCGCATGTTATAATTGCAGTCGCTGTGAGCATCTGCGCACTGGCAGCTATTATAGCGCTTGCAGGGTTCTTCTGGTGGAGAAGAAAGAGGGCAAGAGCAAGACAGTCAGGTAATTCCAAATGATCTATGTGGTTCTGACTTTCAGATAAGAAGAACATTACCTCTCTTCAGAGGAAAAAAAGAAGAGCTAACCTCTTATTTGCTGATGTCATTTCAAAATATGATGTTTCAGTAGGAGCACCAAGTAAATGGAGTGGTGTTTTGCACAGCAGAACACTAACGAGTGAAGGAACCAGTCATGGGGCTGAT
The DNA here is from genome assembly GCF_018294505.1 of Triticum aestivum. Lineage (NCBI taxonomy): Eukaryota > Viridiplantae > Streptophyta > Magnoliopsida > Poales > Poaceae > Triticum > Triticum aestivum. Next base: position 566,637,521 of record NC_057795.1, read on the forward strand.
CTGGATCTGCCAATATATGATCTGGAGACAATAGCAGAAGCCACACAAGGGTTCTCAACTGACAACAAGCTTGGTGAAGGTGGCTACGGGCCAGTCTACAAGGTACTGAAGTTTTTAAGGACTCCATTAGTAGTTTCGAAACATTGGGTAATCGCAACTTCAGGTCTTGCAAAGAAGTATAACAAAACATAATTACTAGTTGAAAATAAAGATGACATTCTAGTTTTCTTTTCATAATATAGAGCAGTCTCACACGTCTGATTCAAAATACTTTCTTCAAAATTACAGGGTAAGCTTGAGGATGGACAGGAAATAGCCGTTAAGACACTTTCGCAGGCATCGACACAGGGTCCCGATGAGTTCAAGAATGAGGTTATGCTGATAGCGAAACTCCAGCATCGGAATCTTGTTCGACTGATCGGCTGCTGCATCTGTGGACAAGAAAAAATACTCATATATGAATACATGGCAAACAAGAGCCTGGACTTCTTCCTGTTCGGTACGCACTTAACCTCTGTGAGCATGAAAGTTCCCTATCTTCCAAAGAACAGATACTGATTTACCTGTTTTTATCATCAGACAAATCCAAGATTATGCTTCTGGACTGGCAAACCCGGTACCGCATAATCGAGGGGATCGCCCGAGGATTACTGTATCTTCACCAGGACTCGAGATACAGAATCGTTCACAGAGATCTCAAGACAAGCAACATTCTCCTGGATAAGGACATGACCCCTAAGATTTCAGACTTTGGCATGGCGAGGATATTTGGCGGCGACGACTCGGAGATCAATACGCTTCGAGTGGTCGGCACCTAGTAAGTTTCAACAAGCAATTCAATCACCTTATATCAACAATGTTAATCTCCTAATATGGATGATCCTTACATGGTTCCCTGTTGCAGTGGCTACATGGCTCCGGAGTACGCGATGGACGGAGTGTTCTCGGTGAAATCGGACGTGTTCAGCTTCGGCGTCATCGTGCTGGAGATCATCACCGGCATCAGGAACAGGGGCGTCTACAGCTACTCCAGCCACCTAAACCTTCTAGCACATGTAAGCCTGAATGAACATGTCTGAACATGTAGCTCGTTAATGTCTCGCCACTATCTCTGAATCTCTGAAATTTAGAAAAATCTCTGAATCTCTGAATATTTTTACCAGGTGTGGAGCTTGCTGAGCGAGGGGAAGAGCCTGGAGCTGGTGGACGAGACCCTGAACGGGACGTTCGAGTCGGAGGAGGTGGTCAAGTGCCTCAAGGTGGGGCTGCTGTGCGTGCAGGAGAACCCGGACGACCGGCCGCTCATGTCGCAGGCGCTCACGATGCTGGCCGCCGCCGACGCCGCGTCGCTGGCGACCCCCAAGCAGCCCGGCTTCGCCGCGAGGCGGGCCGCGGCGACTGCGACGGCCACGGGCACGGAGGACACGTCGTCGAGCAGGGCCGACTGCAGCTTCGTGGACAGCATGACCATCACCATGATCGAGGGCCGGTAGACATGTCATTGTTTTGGTAATTTGTGTAGCTTAGCACTGATTTTGTTGTTCAGTGAAAGTTAAGATGTGTATTTGTGCAATTGTACAGCGAAAAGAAATCAATGGATGGGTGATGGTTGAAGTTGTTCGTCACCTTGCAAACAGCGCCGTCGTGGCCGGCCATGGGAGGGTCGCAGAAAACACGGCGGCGACCGCAGATTCCGAAACCGGCGCCGGCGGGAGGAATATGCCGCACGATGGCGCGCCACCTTTTTCTTTTGCGACGGAAATTCCCGCTTTACTTTGGGCCAGAGCACGGAAGGCCGTGGCACACGGCCCGGGCCTTCGGGAACATGTATGCTCCGCGGGTCCCACGAGATGTTTTTCTTTTTTGTACTAAGGGTGTCACATGAAAAGATGTGATGGTTCTACAAAAAAAGGATGTGATAGGTGCTTTTCTTCCAATGTTGGTATTCTAACTCGTGTTGATAATTACTTTTTGTTGGCTTATTGAATTGATGTGGGCTGACCAGTGAAGAGCATCATGTCACTATATGATCATACCGGACAGACATCAATTTGATAAAATGGGTGACGTTACATAGTGGAAAATGTTTTTCTCTCCAAACTCTTC